>NC_090372.1:221800888-222100888 GCF_036365525.1 Heterodontus francisci | reverse complement strand
GCGGGTGGGAGACACTACAGATGTCTCGGTGTAGGTGTACAGGTGTAGTGTCTCGGGTTCAGCTGCTGTCCAAATATATAGGACTTACTTACCCAGCTGCCACCTCGCTCTCCCTGGAAAAGTGATAGAGTTCCAAGTCAGGATGGTGTGTGACTTGGAGGGGAACTTGCAGCTGGTGGTGTTCCCATGCATTTTCTGCCCTTGTCCTTCTCGTAGGTAGAGGTCGCGGGTTTGGAAGGAGCTGTCTAAGGAGCCTTGGTGCATTGCTGCAGTGCATCTTGTAGATGGTACACACAGCTGCCACTGTGCGTCAGTGGTGGAAGGAGTGAATGTTTGTGGATGGGGTGCCAATCAAGTGGGCCGCTTTGTCCTGGATGATGTTGAGCTTCTTGAGTGTTGTTGGAGCTGCACCCATCCAGGCAAGTGGAGGGTATTCCATCACACTCCTGACTTGTGCCTTGTAGATGGTGGACAGGCTTTGGGGAGTCAGGACGTGAGTTACTCACTGCAGAATTCCCAACCTCTGACCTGCTCTTGTAGCCACGGTATTTATATGGCTACTCCAGTTGAGTTTCTGGTCAATAGCAGCCCCTAGGATGTTGATAGTGGGGGATTCAGCGATGGTAATGTCATTGAATGTCAAGGGGAGATGGTTATATTCTCTCTTGTTGGAGATGGTCATTACCTGGCACTTGTGTGGCGTGAATGTTACTTGCCACTTATCAGCCCAAGCCTGGATATTGTCCAAGACTTGCTGCATTTCTACACGGACTGCTTCAGTATCTGAGGAGTCACTAATGGTGCTGAACATTGTGCAATCATCAGCGAACATCCCCACGTCTGACCTTATGATTGAAGGAAGGTCATTGATGAAGCAGCTGAAGATGGTTGGACCTAGGACACTACCCTGAGGAACTCCTGCAGTGATTTCCTGGAGCTCAGATGATTGACCTCCAACAACCACAACCATCTTTCTTTGCGCTAGGTATGACTCCAGCCAGTGGAGAGTTTTCCCCCTGATTCCCATCGACCTCAGTTTTGCTAGGGCTCCTTGATGCCATACTCAGTCAAATGCTGCCTTGATGTCAAGGGCAGTCACTCTCACCTCACCTCTTGAGTTCAGCTCTTTTGTCCATGTTTGAACCAAGGCTGAGGTGAGGAGCGGAGTGACCCTGGCGGAACCCAAACTGAGCGTCACTGAGCAGGTTATTGCTAAGCAAGTGCTGCTTGATGGCACTGTTGATGACACCTTTCATCACTTTACTGATGATTGAGAGTAAGCTGAGGGGGCGGTAATTGGCCGTGTTGGACTTGTCTTGCTTTTTGTGTACAGGATATACCTGGGCAATTTTCCATATTGCAGGGTAGATGCCAGTGTTGTAGCTGTACTGGAACAGCTTGGCTAGGGGTTGGGCAAGTTCTGGAGCACAGGTCTTCAGTACTATTGCCGGAATATTGTCAGGGCCTATAGCCTTTGCAGTATTCAGTGCCTTCAGTCGTTTCTTGATATCACGTGGAGTGAATCGAATTGGCTGAAGACTGGCATCTGTGATGCTGGAGACTCCAGGAGGAGGCTGAGATGGATCATCAACTCAGCACTTCTGGCTGAAGATTGTTGCAAATGCTTCAGCCTTATCTTTTGCACTGATGTCTGGGCTTCCCCATCATTGAGGATGGGGATATTTGTGGGGCCACCTCCTCCAGTTAGTCGTTTAATTGCCAACACCATTCATGGCTGGATGTGGCAGGACTGCAGAGCTTAGATCTGATCCGTTGGTTCTGGGATCATTTAGCTCTGTCTATCACATGCTGCTGACGCAGTTTGGTATGCAGATAGTCTTGTGTTGTAGCTTCACCAGGTTGACCCCTCATTTTGAGGTACGCCTGGTGCTGCTCCTGGCATGTCCTCCTGCACTCTTCATTGAACCAGGTCTTCATTGGTCTCCTGCCTGGATGGTAATGGTAGAGTGGGGAAATGCCAGGCCATGAGGTTACAGATTGTGGTTGAGTACAATTCTGCTGCTGCTGATGGCCCACAGCACCTCATTGATGCCCAGTTTTGCATTGCTAGATCTGTTCGAAATCTATCCCATTTAGCACGATGATAGTGTCACACAACAAGATGGAGGGTATCCTCAATGTGAAGGCGGGACTTTGTCTCCACAACGACTGTGCAGTGGTCACTCCTACCAATACTGTCATGGACAGATGCATCTGCAGCAGGCAGATTGGTGAGGACGAGGTCAAGTATGTTTTCCCCTCTTGTTGGTTCCCTCACCACCTGCCGCAGACCCAGTCTAGCAGCTATGTCCTTTAGGACTCAGCCAGCTCGGTCAGTAGTGGTGCTACCGAGCTACATGTTAGTGATGGACATTGAAGTCCCCCACCCAGAGTACATTCTGTGCCCTCGCCACCCTCAGTGCTTCCTCCAAGTGCTGTTCAAAATTGAGGAGTACAGAGTCATCGGCTGAGGGAGGGCGGTAGGTGGTAATCGGCAGGAGGTTTCCTTTTCCATGTCTGACCTGATGCCATGAGACTTCATGGAGTCCAGAGTCGATGTTGAGGACTCCCAGGGCAACTCCCTCCCGACTGTATACCACTGTGCTGCCACCTCTGCTGGGTCTGTCCTGCCGGTGGGACAGGACATACCCGGGGATAGTGATTGCAGTGTCTGGGACATTGTTTGTAAGGTATGATTCCGTGAGTATGACTATGTCAGGCTGTTGCTCGACTAGTCTGTGGGACAGCTCTCCCAACTTTGGCACAAGCCCCCAGATGTTAGTAAGGTGGACTTTGCAGGGTCAACAGGGCTGGGTTTGCCGTTGTCGTTTCCGGTGCCTAGGTCGATGCCGGGTGGTCCGTCCGGTTTCATTCCCAAACCCCAAACCCAATCCCAATCCCCAAACCCAAACCCAATCTCCAATCCCCAAACCCAATCCCCAATCCACAAATCCAATCCCAATCCCCAGACGCAATGCCCAAACACAATCTCCAAACCCCAAACCCGATCCCCGATACATAAATCCCAAACCCCAAACCCAATCTGCAATCCCACTCCCCCAACCCAATCCCAATTCCCAATCCCAAACCCCAATTTCCAATCCACAAACCCAATTCCTAATTCCCAATCCCAATCTCTAGCCCCATCACCAATCCCCAATCCAATCTCCAATCCCAGTCTCCAATTCCCATTCTCCAATCCCCAATCCCAATCCCCAAACCCCATCCCCAAGCCCAAATTCCAATCCCCAATCCAAATCCCAATCCTTAATCCTCAATCCCTAATCCCATTCCCCAATCCCAAATTCCAATCCCCAACCTCCAATCTCCAAACCCAATCACAAATCCCTATCCCCAAATCCCCAAACCTAATCCTCAAACCCAATCCCCAAACACAAACCCCAAACCCAATCTCCAATCCCCAAACCCAATCCCCAAATCCAATCCCAATCCCCAGACGCGATGCCCAAACACAATCTCCAAACCCGATCCCCGATCCATAAATCCCAAACCCCAAACCCAATCTGCAATCCCAATCCCCCAACCCAATCCCAATTCCCAATCCCAAACCCCAATTTCCAATCCACAAACCCAATTCCTAATACCCAAATAAAAGCAAAATACTGTGGATGCTGGAAATCTGAAACAAAAACAAGAAATGCTGGATTCACTCAGCAGGTCTGGCAGCATCTGTGGAAAGAGAAGCAGAGTTAACGTTTCGGGTCAGTGACCCTTCTTCGGAATCCAAACCCGAAGTTCCGAAGAAGGGTCACTGACCCGAAACGTTAACTCTGCTTCTCTTTCCACAGATGCTGCCAGACCTGCTGAGTGAATCCAGCATTTCTTGTTTTTGTTCCTAATACCCAATCCCATTCTCTATCCCCATCACCAATCCCCAATCCAATCTCCAATTCCCATTCTCCAATCCCAATCCCCAAACCCAATCCCCAATCCCAATCTCCAATCACCAAACACAAACTCCAATCCCAATCTCCAATCCCCAAACCCAATCCCAAATCCTATCCCCAAACCACAACCCAATCGCCAATCCAAAATTCCAATCCTAATTTCAGTGACCTCCTGTCTGGTGTGGGGGTCTCTCAATGACCTGTCTGCGATGGGGTGGTGGTGGTGGGGGGGGGGGGGGGTGCGGGGTGGTCCCTTTGTGACGCTGCTCCTGTCTCCCCCAACCCCGACGCTCAGTTTCAGTGGATTTGCGCTGATGGACGTTCCGGACCGGAGCCTGAATGTCCCGGGATCGGGATAGTTACTGCCCCCGGGATCGGGATAGTTCCTGTGCTTCGAGGAGCCGCACCGCAGGTCAGTACCCAGACGCACACCCGCTCAACGCCCAATATTGCGCCGGCGCAATTCCCGCACAAAGTTCTCTCCAGACCCAGCAACTTCCCTGTCAGATAACGAAGAGAATTCTGGTGGAATCCTGCTGGATTTCACAGAAATAGTCATACCTCCAACACTATCCATTTGTTGTGAGCTTTCCTGATTAAAACCAAGAAATATTTACAGCGCAGGAAGAGGCCGATCGGCCCATTGTGCACCGACCTGGCCCAAAATCAGCTATCCAACAGAACCTTTCACTAACTGGTCCTTAAGGCAGCACTCCCTCAGTACTGACCCTCCAACAGTGCAGCACTCCCTCAGTACTGACCCTCCGACAGTACAGCACTCCCTCAGTACTGACCCTCCGACAGTGCAGCACTCCCTCAGTACTGACCCTCCAACAGTGCAGCACTCCCTCAGTACTGACCCTCCGACAGTACAGCACTCCCTCAGTACTGACCCTCCGACAGTGCAGCACTCCCTCAGTACTGACCCTCCAACAGTGCAGCACTCCCTCAGTACTGACCCTCCGACAGTGCAGCACTCCCTCAGTACTGACCCTCCGACAGTGCAGCACTCCCTCAGTACTGACCCTCTGACAGTGCAGCACTCCCTCAGTACTGACCCTCCGACAGTGCAGCACTCCCTCAGTACTGACCCTCCGACAGTGCAGCACTCCCTCAGTACTGACCCTCTGACAGTGCAGCACTCCCTCAGTACTGACCCTCCGACAGTGCAGCACTCCCTCAGTACTGACCCTCCAACAGTGCAGCACTCCCTCAGTACTGACCGTCTGACAGTGCAGCACTCCCTCAGTACTGACCCTCTGAAAGTGCAGCACTCCCTCAGTACTGACCCTCCGACAGTGCAGCATTCCCTCAGTACTGACCCTCTGAAAGTGCAGCACTCCCTCAGTACTGACCGTCTGACAGCGCAGCACTCCCTCAGTACTGACCCTCCAACAGTGCAGCACTCCCTCAGTACTGACCCTCCAACAGTGCAGCACTCCCTCAGTACTGACCGTCTGACAGCGCAGCACTCCCTCAGTACTGACCATCCAACAGTGCAGCACTCCCTCAGTACTGACCCTCCAACAGTGCAGCACTCCCTCAGTACTGACCGTCTGACAGTGCAGCACTCCCTCAGTACTGACCCTCCGACAGTGCAGCACTCCCTCAGTACTGACCCTCCAACAGTGCAGCACTCCCTCAGTACTGACCCTCCAACAGTGCAGCACTCCCTCAGTACTGACCCTCCGACAGTGCAGCATTCCCTCAGTACTGACCCTCCGACAGTGAAGCACTCCCTCAGTACTGTCCCTCTGACAGTGCAGCACTCCCAAAGTACTGACCCTCAGACAGTGCAGCACTCCCTCAGTACTGACCCTCCGACAGCGCAGCACTCCCTCAGTACTGACCCTCCGACAGCGCAGCACTCCGTCTGTACTGACCCTCTGACAGTGCAGCACTCCGTCTGTACTGACCCTCTGACAGTGCAGCACTCCGTCTGTACTGACCCTCTAACAGTACAGCACTCCCTCAGTACTGACCCTCCGACAGTGCAGCACTCCCTCAGTACTGACCGTCTGACAGTGCAGCACTCCCTCTGTACTGACCCTCCGACAGTGCAGCACTCCCTCAGTACTGACCCTCTGACAGTGCAGCACTCCCTCAATACTGACCCTCCGACAGTGTTGCACTCCCTCTGTACTGACCGTCCAACAGTGCAGCACTCCCTCAGTACTGACCCTCCGACAGTGCAGCACTCCCTCTGTACTGACCCTCCGACAGTGCAGCACTCCCTCAGTACTGACCCTCTGACAGTGCAGCACTCCCTCAGTACTGACCCTCTGACAGTGCAGCACACCCTCAGTACTGACCCTCCGACAGTGCAGCACTCCCTCAGTACTGACCCTCTGACAGTGCGGCACTCCCTCAGTACTGACCCTCCGACAGTGCAGCACTCCCTCAGTACTGACCCTCTGACAGTGCAGCACTCCCTCAGTACTGACCCTCTGACAGTGCAGCATTCCCTCAGTACTGACCCTCTGACAGTGCAGCATTCACTCAGTACTGACCCTCCGACAGTGCAGCACTCCCTCAGTACTGACCCTTTGACAGTACAGATCACCCTCAGTACCGACCCTCTGACAGTGCAGCACTCCCTCAGTACTGACCCTCCGACAGTGCAGCACTCCCTCAGTACTGACCCTCTGACAGTACAGCACTCCCTCAGTACTGACCCTCTGACAGTACAGCACTCCCTCAGTGCTGACCCTCTGACAGTACAGCACTCCCTCAGTACTGACCCTCCGACAGCACAGCACTCCCTCAGTACTGACCCTCTGACAGTACAGCACTCCCTCAGTGCTGACCCTCTGACAGTGCAGCACTCCCACAGTACTGATCCTCCGACAGTGCGGCACTCCCTCAGTACTGACCCTCCGACAGTGCAGCACTCCTTCAGTACAGACCCTCCGACAGTGCAGCAATCCCTCAGTACAGACGCTCTGACAGTGCAGCACTCCCTCAGGACTGACCCACCGACAGTGCAGCACTCCCTCAGTACTGACCCTCCGACAGTGCGGCACACCCTCAGTACAGACCCTCTGACAGTACAGCACTCCCTCAGTACTGACCCTCTGACAGTGCAGCACTCCCACAGTACTGACCCTCCGACAGTGCAGCACTCCCTCAGTACAGACCCTCTGACAGTACAGCACTCCCTCAGTACTGACCCTCTGACAGTGCAGCACTCCCACAGTACTGACCCTCCGACAGTGCAACACTCCCTCAGTACAGACCCTCTGACAGTACAGCACTCCCTCAGTACTGACCCTCTGACAGTGCAGCACTCTCACAGTACTGACCCTCCGACAGTGCAGCACTCCCTCAGTACTGACCCTCTGACAGTGCAGCACTCCCTCAGTACTGACCCTCTGACAGTGCAGCACTCCCTCAGTACTGACCCTCTGACAGTGCAGCATTCCCTCAGTACTGACCCTCCGACAGTGCAGCACTCCCTCAGTACTGACCCTTTGACAGTACAGATCACCCTCAGTACTGACCCTCTGACAGTGCATCACTCCCTCAGTACTGACCCTCCGACAGTGCAGCACTCCCTCAGTACTGACCCTCTGACAGTACAGCACTCCCTCAGTACTGACCCTCTGACAGTACAGCACTCCCTCAGTACTGACCCTCCGACAGTGCAGCACTCCCACAGTACTGACCCTCCGACAGTGCAGCACTCCCTCAGTACAGACCCTCTGACAGTACAGCACTCCCTCAGTACTGACCCTCTGACAGTGCAGCACTCCCACAGTACTGACCCTCCGACAGTGCAGCACTCCCTCAGTACAGACCCTCTGACAGTACAGCACTCCCTCAGTACTGACCCTCTGACAGTGCAGCACTCCCACAGTACTGATCCTCTGACAGTGCAGCACTCCCTCAGTGCTGACCCTCTGACAGTGCAGCACTCCCACAGTACTGATCCTCCGACAGTGCGGCACTCCCTCAGTACTGACCCTCCGACAGTGCAGCACTCCTTCAGTACAGACCCTCCGACAGTGCAGCAATCCCTCAGTACAGACGCTCTGACAGTGCAGCACTCCCTCAGTACTGACCTTCCGACAGTGCAGCACTCCCTCAGTAGTGACCCTCCGACAGTGCGGCACTCCCTCAGTACTGACCCTCTGACAGTGCAGCACTCCCTCAGTACTGACCCTCCGACAGTGCAGCACTCCCTCAGTACTGACCCTCCGACAGTGCTGCACTCCCACAGTACTGACCGACAGTGCAACACTCCCTCAGTACAGACCCTCTGACAGTACAGCACTCCCTCAGTACTGACCCTCTGACAGTGCAGCACTCCCACAGTACTTACCCTCTGACAGTGCAGCACTCCCTCAGTACAGACCCTCGACAGTACAGCACTCCCTCAGTACTGACCCTCTGACAGTGCAGCACTCCCACAGTACTGACCCTCCGACAGTGCAGCACTCCCTCAGTACAGACCCTCTGACAGTACAGCACTCCCTCAGTACTGACCCTCTGACAGTGCAGCACTCCCACAGTACTTACCCTCTGACAGTGCAGCACTCCCTCAGTACAGACCCTCGACAGTACAGCACTCCCTCAGTACTGACCCTCCGACAGTGCAGCACTCCCTCAGTACTGACCCTCTGACAGTACAGCACTCCCTCAGTACTGACCCTCTGACAGTACAGCACTCCCTCAGTACTGACCCTCCGACAGTGCAGCACTCCCACAGTACTGACCCTCCGACAGTGCAGCACTCCCTCAGTACAGACCCTCTGACAGTACAGCACTCCCTCAGTACTGACCCTCTGACAGTGCAGCACTCCCACAGTACTGACCCTCCGACAGTGCAGCACTCCCTCAGTACAGACCCTCTGACAGTACAGCACTCCCTCAGTACTGACCCTCTGACAGTGCAGCACTCCCACAGTACTGATCCTCTGACAGTACAGCACTCCCTCAGTGCTGACCCTCTGACAGTGCAGCACTCCCACAGTACTGATCCTCCGACAGTGCGGCACTCCCTCAGTACTGACCCTCCGACAGTGCAGCACTCCTTCAGTACAGACCCTCCGACAGTGCAGCAATCCCTCAGTACAGACGCTCTGACAGTGCAGCACTCCCTCAGTAGTGACCCTCCGACAGTGCGGCACTCCCTCAGTACTGACCCTCTGACAGTGCAGCACTCCCTCAGTACTGACCCTCCGACAGTGCAGCACTCCCTCAGTACTGACCCTCCGACAGTGCTGCACTCCCACAGTACTGACCGACAGTGCAACACTCCCTCAGTACAGACCCTCTGACAGTACAGCACTCCCTCAGTACTGACCCTCTGACAGTGCAGCACTCCCACAGTACTTACCCTCTGACAGTGCAGCACTCCCTCAGTACAGACCCTCGACAGTACAGCACTCCCTCAGTACTGACCCTCTGACAGTGCAGCACTCCCACAGTACTGACCCTCCGACAGTGCAGCACTCCCTCAGTACAGACCCTCTGACAGTACAGCACTCCCTCAGTACTGACCCTCTGACAGTGCAGCACTCCCACAGTACTTACCCTCTGACAGTGCAGCACTCCCTCAGTACAGACCCTCGACAGTACAGCACTCCCTCAGTACTGACCCTCTGACAGTGCAGCACTCCCACAGTACTGACCCTCCGACAGTGCAGCACTCCCTCAGTACAGACCCTCTGACAGTACAGCACTCCCTCAGTACTGACCCTCTGACAGTGCAGCACTCCCACAGTACTTACCCTCTGACAGTGCAGCACTCCCTCAGTACAGACCCTCTGACAGTACAGCACTACCTCAGTACTGACCCTCTGTCAGTGCAGCACTCCCACAGTACTGACCCTCCGACAGTGCAGCAATCCCTCAGTGCTGACCCTCCGACAGTGCTGCACTCCCTCAGTCCTGACCTTCCAACACTGCAGTGCTCCCTCAGTCCTGACCTTCCAACACTGCAGTGCTCCCTCAGTACTGACCCTCTGACAGTGCAGCACTCCCACAGTACTTACCCTCTGACAGTGCAGCACTCCCTCAGTACAGACCCTCTGACAGTACAGCACTACCTCAGTACTGACCCTCTGTCAGTGCAGCACTCCCACAGTACTGACCCTCCGACAGTGCAGCAATCCCTCAGTGCTGACCCTCCGACAGTGCAGCACTCCCTCAGTACTGACCCTCCGACAGTGCAGCACTCCCTCAGTACTGACCCTCTGACAGTGCAGCACTCCCTCAGTACTGACCCTCCAACAGTGCAGCACTCCCTCAGTACAGACCCTCTGACAGTGCAGTACTCCCACAGTACTGACCCTCTGACAGTGCAGCACTCCCTCATTACTGACCCTCTGACAGTGCAGCACTCCCACAGTACTGACCCTCCGACAGTGCAGCACTCCCTCAGTGCAGACCCTCTGACAGTACAGCACTTCCTCAGTACTGACCCTCTGACAGTGCAGCACTCCCTCAGTACTGACCCTCTGACAATGCAGCGCTCCCTCAATACTAACCCTCCGACAGTGCAGCACTCCCTCAGTACTGACCCTCTGACAGTGCAGTGCTCCCTCAGTACTGACCCTCTGACAATGCAGCGCTCCCTCAGTGCTGACCCGCTGACAATGCAGCACTCCCTCAGTACTGACCCTCTGACAATGCAGCACTCCCTCTCTCCTGACCCTCTGACAATGCAGCACTGCCTCAGTGCTGACCCTCCGACAGTGCAGCACTCCCTCAGTACTGACCCTCCGACAGTGCAGCACTCCCTCAGTACTGGCCCTCCGACAGTGCAGCACTCCCTCAGTACTGACCCTCTGACAATGCAGCATTCCCTCAGTACTGACCCTTTGACATTGCAGCACTCCCTCAGTACTGACCCTCCGACAGTGCAGCACTCCCTCAGTACTGGCCCTCCGACAGTGCAGCACTCCCACAGTACTGACCCTCCGACAGTGCAGCACTCCCTCAGTCCTGACCCTCCGACAGTGCAGCACTCCCTCAGTACTGGCCCTCCGACAGTGCAGCACTCCCTCAGTACTGACCCTCTGACAATGCAGCATTCCCTCAGTACTGACCCTTTGACATTGCAGCACTCCCTCAGTACTGACCCCCTGACAATGCAGCACACCCTCAGTACTGACCCTCTGACAGTGCAGCACTCCCTCAGTACTGACTCTCTGACCGTGCAGCACTCCCTCAGTACTGACCCTCTGACAATGCAGCGCTCCCACAATACTAACCCTCCGACAGTGCAGCACTCCCTCAGTACTGACCCTCTGACAGTGCAGTGCTCCCTCAGTACTGACTCTCTGACAGTGCAGCGCTCACTCAGTACTGACCCTCTGACAGTGCAGCGCTCCCTCAGTACTGACCCTCTGACAGTGCAGCACTCCGTCAGTACTCACCCTCTGACAGTGCGGCACTCCCTCAGTGCTGACCCTCTGACAATGCAGCACTCCCTCAGTACTGACCCTCTGACAGTGCAGCACTCCCTCAGTACTGACCCTCCGACAGTGCAGCACTCCCTCAGTACTGACCCTCTGACAGTGCAGCACTCCCTCAGTACTGACCCTCTGACAGTGCGGCACTCCCTCAGTACTGACCCTCCGACAGTGCAGCACTCCCTCAGTACTGACCCTCCGACAGTGCAGCACTCCCTCAGTACTGACCCTCCGACAGTGCAGCACTCCCTCAGTACTTTCCCTCTGACAATGCAGCACTCCCTCAGTACTGACCCTCCGACAGTGCAGCACTCCCTCAGTACTGACCCTCTGACAGTGCAGCACTCCCTCAGTACTGACCCTCTGACAGTGCAGCGCTCCCTCAGTACTGACCCTCTGACAGTGCAGCACTCCCTCAGTACTGACCCTCTGACAATGCAGCACTCCCTCAGTACTGACCCTCTGACAGTGCAGCGCTCCCTCAGTACTGACCCTCCGACAGTGCAGCACTCCCTCAGTACTGACCCTCTGACAATGCAGCACTCCCTCAGTACTTTCCCTCTGACAATGCAGCACTCCCTCAGTACTGACCCTCCGACAGTGCGGCACTCCCTCAGTACTGACCCTCTGACAATGCAGCATTCCCTCAGTACCTCCCTGCAGCATCAGCCTTGATTCTGTGCTGTCGCAGAACTTAAATCTAAAACCTTCTGACTGATTGGTGAGACTGCTAAGCACCGAAGCACAGATGATGGTGCAGTTGATGCCTGAGGAGATAGCTAACATTTCTCTCGTTTGACATGCTCATTATTTGTTTTTTAACGTTTCGGGAGGATTCTGACTTTGAGGCGTTCAGTCAGAATCAGAGAATAAAAGAGTTGCCTTGGGGCATCCCAAAGCGCATGAGAGCCAATTCAAATGATTCTGAAATTACTGTCGTAATGTCGGAAACAAAGCACAGCAAGGTCCCACAGCAGTGTGGGAATGACCAGATCATGCTTTAGGGATGGTGGTTGAGTGCTAAATATTGGTCGGACATGGGGGCGAACTCCCCCGCTGCTCTTTCACTTAACAGAAACACTGGAACATCAGAAAAGGAGGAGGCCATTCAGCCCCTCGAGACTGTTTTATCTTTCAATGTGATCATTGCGGATCACAGCCTAACTCCATACACCAGCCTTTGTCCAATAACCCTTAATAACAAAAGCAAAATACTGCGGACGCTGGAAATCTGAAACAAAAACAAGAAATGCTGGAATCACTCAGCAGGTCTGGCAGCATCTGTGGAAAGAGAAGCAGAGTTAACGTTTCGGGTCAGTGACCCTCCTTCGGAACTGACAAATATTAGAAAAGTCACAGATTATAAACAAGTGAGGTGGGGGTGGGGCAAGAGATAACAAAGGAGAAGGTGCAGATTGGACCAGGCCACATAGCTGACCAAAAGGTCACGGAGCAAAGGCAAACAATATGTTAATGGTGTGTTGAAAGACAAAGCATTAGTACAGATTAGGTGTAAATACACCTAATAAAAACCCTTAATAATGTTGGATAACACAGATTGAAAATTAAGAATTGATCTAGCATCCCAGCTCCAGAACATCACTGTAGGAGTTCCTCAGGGTAGTGTCCTAGGCCCAAACATCTTCAGCTGCTTCATCAATGACCTTCCTTCAATCATAAGGTCAGAAATGGGGATGTTCACTGATGATTGCACAATGTTCAGCACCATTCGTGACTCCACAGATACTGAAGCAGCCTGCAAAAGCACATGGAGAACATTTAGAATTCACTCGAAAATGGCAAGTAACATGAACTAAAAGCACCAATATAATGAAATAATCCTATTTCCCTTCATGTTCATTCCTCTGATTTCTCTTTGTCTTCCCACTGTCCCTTTTTCTCATTGATAAAATTGTTTGTTCGCACTGTTTCACTCTTTTTACACCTTTCCGTCATTTCCACTTTCTCTGAGAAACCAGCTGAAGACACCATGGTCTGTGCAAGAAACAAGATCAGGGGAGACATATTTGGGCAACACAAACGATGGTTTTTAATGTTTTGGAAGAAGCACTCACCACGTATGATGATAGTGAGATTGCAGAGAGGGCTGTTCCTCATTTAACAAGTCATAACAGCTCATACATCATTCACAGAGACTGAAATCCAAGAACCACTATTTAAAATGGAAACGCTTTTTGATAGTGTGACCTAACCCCCCGCCCCCTAACAAATTTGAGAACAGAATCATGGCTATCATTTGAGTGTAATACTGAGGGAGTGCTGCACTGTCAGAGGATCAGTAATGAGGGAGTTCTGCATTGTCAGAGGGTCAGTACTGAGGGAGTGCTGCACTGTCCGAGGGTCAGTACTGAGAGAGTGCTGCACTATCAGAGGGTCAGTACTGAGGGAGTGCTGCACCGTCCGAGGGTCAGTTCTGAGGGAGTGCTGCACTATCAGAGGGTCAGTACTGAGGGAGTGCTGCACTGTCCGAGGGTCAGTACTGAGGGAGTTCTGCATTGTCCGAGGGTCAGTACTGAGAGAGTGCTGCACTATCAGAGGGTCAATACTGAGGGAGTGCTGCACTGTCCGAGGGTCAGTACTGAGGGAGTGCTGCACTGTCAGACAGTCAGTACTGAGGGAGTGCTGCACTGTCAGAGGGTCAGAACTGAGGGAGTACTGCACTGTCCGAGGGTCAGTACTGAGGGAGTGCTGCACCGTCCGAGGGTCAGTACTTAGGGAGTACTGCACTGTCAGAGGGTCAGAACTGAGGGAGTACTGCACTGTCCGAGGGTCAGTACTGAGGGAGTGCTGCACTGTCAGACAGTCAGTACTGAGGGAGTGCTGCACTGTCAGAGGGTCAGAACTGAGGGAGTACTGCACTGTCCGAGGGTCAGTACTGAGGGAGTGCTGCACCGTCCGAGGGTCAGTACTTAGGGAGTACTGCACTGTCCGAGGGTCAGTACTGAGGGAGTGCTGCACCGTCCGAGGGTCAGTACTGAGGGAGTGCTGCACCGTCCGAGGGTCAGTACTGAGGGAGTGCTGCACTGTCTGAGGATCAGTACTGAGAGAGTGCTGCACTATCAGAGGGTCAGTACTGAGGGAGTGCTGCACTGTCCGAGGGTCAGTACTGAGGGAGTGCTGCACCGTCCGAGGGTCAGTACTGAGGGAGTGCTGCACTGTCAGAGGGTCAGTACTGAGGGAGTGCTGCACTATCAGAGGGTCAGTACTGAGGGAGTGCTGCACTGTCTGATGGTCAGTACTGAGGGAGTGCTGCACTGTCGGAGGGTCAGTACTGAGAGAGTGCTGCACTATCAGAGGGTCAGTACTGAGGGAGTGCTGCACCGTCCGAGGGTCAGTACTGAGGGAGTGCTGCACTGTCAGTGATCCCATCTTTCAGATGAGACATTAAGCTGAGATCGCCTCACAGGTGGGTGTAAAGATCCCACAGTAATACTTTGAACAAGAGCACGGGAGTTGCCCCTCGTGCCCTGGCCAGTATTTTTCTCTCCATCAGCTCCTACATCAGATTACCTGCTCATTATCACATAGCCTTTTGTGGGAGCTTGCTGTGTGCAAATTGGCTGCAAATTTTCTGAAATTACTACAGTGACTACATTTGATCGTTTTTCATTGGCTGTGAAGACATCACTGCCTAGCCTGCTGTGTGGGTGTCCAGTCGGTAATACAGTGATTATGTTACTAGTCTTGCAACCCAGAGACCTGGACTACTGAGTTCAATCTCCCAATGGCAGCTGGGGAAATTAAATTCAGCTCATAATCTGGAATAAAGCTAGTCTCAGTAATGGTGCCGTGAAACTATCATTGATTCTGATTAAAAACCCATCTGGTTCATTAATGTCCTTTAGGAAAGGAAATCTGCTATCCTTACCTGGTCTGGACTACATGTGACTCCAAACTCTTAACTGCCCTCTGAAGTAGCCTCACAAATTCAGTTGTGCTGCAGGCAGCTCACCATCACCTTAGGGACAGGCAATAAATGCTGGCTTTACCAGTGCCCAACCCGTGCTTGATGCTGAGCATTTCCAGCACTTTCTGTTTTTATTTCAGATTTCCAGCATCTGCAGTCTTTTGCCTTTATTAACCTGGTCAGTACTGGCCCTTTGACATCTCACAGTCGGCAGACACACTTCCTTCCCCTTTAAAAGTCTTTAAAGGGACTCGTGTCCCTTTTAAAATGGGCCCCACTTTAATTCATTCATCATGCTTCCTTTATTTAAAAAACACACACGCGACCGGTGAGGGGAGCCTGTGAGCTGATCTGAAGGAATGAAACGACAGGAGAATTTCTTTTATTGAAGACTGGGATTTAATTGAAATAAATTTCCTCAGAGCTGGAACATGTTTGGATGTGGAATGCAGGAGCTGGGAAAGGGCTCTCTCTCTCTCTCTCTCTGTCTGTCTGAATTACTGTCCTGTCTCACCTCTGCAACTTTTTCCTGTAAATCCAGTCCTGTCCCAGTTGGGTGTGATTCACACTAACCAATTAAAGAGAGCCGGGCTGAGCTTCAATTTCACTCAGACAGTTTCTGGCCCATTTCAGTGGGAGGCAGTTATCAGAGTGCCGACCCTGTGGTACCTGGAGCCTGGTAGGTGCAAGTTAAATCCCCTCATTCCCTTCCCCCCCCCCCCCACCCACCAAACAGAAACGGTACAAAGCAGGAACTTTTTTTAACTTCAAAAAAAGTTGCTTCTTGCAACGTGTCAGTTTTTCTCTCTCCTCCCTGACGTGTCCCATTTAATTCCCCAATATTCTGGAAATTGTTCAAGGGTCCAGATGTTGAAAGTGCTTCTTGCCAACGAACATACCGACAGTTCCAAAGATTCAAAACAGATGGGTCACTAAATGTACTTTGTATAATCAATAATGAACTTTGTCCTCCCTCTCCTACTTTGCTCATTCCTTTTCAGTGCTGCAAGGCACAGGGAGTTGATATTTCTGCCTCTCCGTTATGTGTTTGCTCTCGCTCTCTGCCTGCTCTCAGTTACCTGGGTTCCTCTTCAATTACATTGCGTTCACTCCGGGGAGGACTCGGCTGCATAGCCGGCCCCCTTTACTTACATTTCTCTTGGTTTCCCGCAGGGTACTGTCCGCTTGGAGGTCCTGCGGGGGTACCATGTCCACAGAGGGGGTGAACGGGGCGGCACCTGTCCGGCAGAAGGTGCTGACTCTGGAATCTATGAACCAACAGATCAAGAAAGTGGAATATGCAGTCAGGGGTCCCATCGTGCAGAGGGCTGTACAGATTGAGAAGGAGCTACAACAGGTGAGACACTTTCCAAAGTCTCTTCAGTTAGTTTTACTGCTGCTTTCCCAACTGTGTGTCCATGTAGAGCGGTTTGCGTATACGCTGAGCGGTTTCTGCAGGCTCCAGGCAGTTTGCATATATACAGAACGGTGTCCGTGGGCTCCAGGCGATTTGCGTATATACAAAGCGGTTTCCATGGGCTCCGGGCAGTTTGCGTATATACAGAACAGTTTGCGTATATACAGAACAGGGTTTCCATGGGCTCCAGGCGGTTTGCATATATACTGAGCAGTTTGCGTATATACAGAACAGTTTCCACGGGCTCCAGGCGTTTTGCATATATACAGAGCGGTTTTCACGGGCTCCAGGCGGTTTGCGTATATACAGAGCAGTTTCCACGGGCTCCAGGCGGTTTGCGTATATACAGAGTGGTTTCCACGGGCTCCGGGCGGTTTGCGTATATACAGAGCGGTTTCCACGGGCTCCAGGCGGTTTGCGTATATACAGAGCGGTTTCCACGGGCTCCAGGCAGTTTGCGTATATACAGAGCGGTTTCCACGGGCTCCAGGCGGTTTGCGTATATACAGAGCGGTTTCCACGGGCTCCAGGCGGTTTGCGTATATACAGAGCGGTTTCCACAGGCTCCAGGCGGTTTGCGTATATACAGAGCGGTTTCCACGGGCTCCAGGCGGTTTGCGTATACACGAAGCGGTATCTCTAGATACCAACACACAAAATAGTGCACATGTATACTGGATATTTTAAGCAATCTGTGCTTTGGTACAGTCAAAGTTGTTTGTGAATACGTTAATCAGTTTGCACAGAATGGGAGTGGTCTCTGTAACATCACCCGACTTCACCCCTGCCACAGCTCATCTGCTGCTGAAACTCTCACTCATGTCTTTGTTATCTCTACACTTGACTATTCCAATGCACTCCTGGTTGGTCTCCCACATTCTACTCTCTGTAAACTTGAGATCATCCAAAACTCTGCTTCCAGTGTTTTAACTCGCACAAAGTCCTGTTTTCCGATCAGCCCTGTACTCACTGACCTACATTAACACACACCAAGTCCCGTTCCCCTATCACCCCTGTACTCACTGACCTACATTAACACACACCAAATCCCGTTCCCCTATCACCCCTGTACTCACTGACCTACATTAACACACACCAAGTCCTGTTCCCCTATCACCCCTGTACTCACTGACCTACATTAACACACACCAAGTCCCATTCCCCAATACCCCTGCACTCACTGACCTACATTAACACACACCCAGTCCCGTTCCCCTATCACCCCTGTACTCACTGACCTACATTAACACACACCAAGTCCCATTCCCCTATCACCCCTGTACTCACTGACCTACATTAACACACACCAAGTCCCGTTCCCCTATCACCCCTGTACTCACTGACCCACATTAACACACACCAAGTCCCGTTCCCCTATCACCCCTGTACTCACTGACCTACATTAACACACACCAAGTCCCGTTCCCCTATCACCCCTGTACTCACTGACCCACATTAACACACACCAAGTCCCGTTCCCCTATCACCCCTGTACTCACTGACCTACATTAACACACACCAAGTCCCATTCCCCTATCACCCCTGTACTCACTGACCTACATTAACACACACCAAGTCCCGTTCCCCTATCACCCCTGCACTCACTGACCTACACTAACTCACACCAAGTCCCGTTCCCCTATCACCCCTGTACTCATTGACCTACATTAACACACACCAAGTCCCGTTCCCCTTTCACCCCTGTACTCACTGACCTACATTAACACACACCAAATCCCGTTCCCCTATCACCCCTGTACTCACTGATCTACATTAACTCACACCAAGTCCTGTTCCCCGATCACCCTTGTACTCACTGACCTACATTAACACACACCAAGTCCCGTTCCCCTATCACCCTTGTACTCACTGACCTACATTAACACACACCAAGTCCCTTTCCCGTATCACCCCTGTACTCACTGATCTACATTAACTCACACCAAGTCCTGTTCCCCTATCACCCTTGTACTCACTGACCTACATTAACACACACCAAGTCCCTTTCCCCTATCACCCCTGTACTCACTGATCTACATTAACTCACACCAAGTCCTGTTCCCCGATCACCCTTGTACTCACTGATCTACATTAACTCACACCAAGTCCTGTTCCCCGATCACCCTTGTACTCACTGACCTACATTAACACACACCAAGTCCCATTCCCCTATCACCCCTGTACTCACTGATCTACATTAACTCACACCAAGTCCCGTTCCCCCATCACCCCCTGTACTCACTGATCTACATTAACACACACCAAGTCCCGTTCCCCCATCACCCCCTGTGCTCACTGACCAACATTAACACACACCAAGTCCCGTTCCCTTATCACCCCTGTACTCACTGACCAACATTAACACACACCAAGTCCCGTTCCCTTATCACCCCTGTACTCACTGACCTACATTAACACACACCAAGTCCCGTTCCCTTATCACCCCTGTACTCACTGACCTACACTGGCTCCCAGTCAAGCAACATCTTGATTTCAAAATTCATATCCTTGTTTTCAAATCTCTCCATCGTCTCACCCCCTCCCTATCTCTGTAATCTCCTCCAGCCTCACAACCCTCAGATCTCTGCTCTCATCTAATTCTGGCCTCGTGTGCATCATCAATTTTATTCACTCCACAATTGACAGCCATGCCTTCAGCTGCCTTGGCCCCAAGTTCTGGAATTCCCTCCCTGCATCTCTCCACCTTGCCTTCCTCCTTTAAGACACTTTTAAAACCTACCTCTGACCAAGCTTTTGGTTATCTGATCTAATATCTCCTCATGTGTCTCAGTGAACTCCTTTTGTTTTATAATGCTCCACAGAAGCATCTTGGGACTATCATCGAATAGTTACAGTGCAGAAGGAGGTCATTGGGCCCATCATGTCTGCACTGTCTCTCCAAATGAGCATGTCATCTAATTCCATTCCTCCGCCTTCTCCACATAACCCTACACATTCTTCCTTTTCAAATAACAGTCTAATTAACTTTTGGTTGTCTTGATTGAACCTGCCTCCACCACACTCTCAGACAGTGCATTCCAGATCCTAAACACTCACTGAACCTGCCTCCACCACACTCTCAGTCAGTGCATTCCAGATCCTAAACACTCACTGAACCGGCCTCCACCACACTCTCAGGCAGTGCATTCCAGATCCTAAACACTCACTGAACCTGCCTCCACCACACTCTCAGACAGTGCATTCCAGATCATAAACACTCACTGAACCTGCCTCCACCACACTCTCAGACAGTGCATTCCAGATCCTAAACACTCACTGAACCTGCCTCCACCACACTCTCAGACAGTGCATTCCAGATCCTAAACACTCACTGAACCTGCCTCCACCACACTCTCAGACAGTGCATTCCAGATCCTAAACACTCACTGAACCTGCCTCCACCACACTCTCAGACAGTGCATTCCAGATCCTAAACACTCACTGAACCTGCCTCCACCACACTCTCAGACAGTGCATTCCAGATCTGAAACACTCACTGAACCTGCCTCCACCACACTCTCAGGCAGTGCATTCCAGATCCTAAACACTCGCTGAACCTGCCTCCACCACACTCTCAGACAGTGCATTCCAGATCATAAACACTCACTGAACCTGCCTCCACCACACTCTCAGACAGTGCATTCCAGATCCAAAACTCTCACTGAACCTGCCTCCACCACACTCTCAGGCAGTGCATTCCAGATCCAAAACTCTCACTGAACCTGCCTCCACCACACTCTCAGGCAGTGCATTCCAGATCCTAAACACTCACTGTACCTGCCTCCACCACACTCTCAGGCAGTGCATTCCAGATCCTAAACTCTCACTGAACCTGCCTCCACCACACTCTCAGGCAGTGCATTCCAGATCCTAAACACTCACTGAACCTGCCTCCACCACACTCTCAGACAGTGCATTCCAGATCATAAACACTCACTGAACCTGCCTCCACCACACTCTCAGACAGTGCATTCCAGATCCTAAACACTCACTGAACCTGCCTCCACCACACTCTGACAGTGCATTCCAGATCCTAAACACTCACTGAACCTGCCTCCACCACACTCTCAGACAGTGCATTCCAGATCCTAAACACTCACTGAACCTGCCTCCACCACACTCTCAGACAGTGCATTCCAGATCCTAAACACTCACTGAACCTGCCTCCACCACACTCTCAGACAGTGCATTCCAGATCTGAAACACTCACTGAACCTGCCTCCACCACACTCTCAGACAGTGCATTCCAGATCCTAAACACTCACTGAACCTGCCTCCACCACACTCTCAGACAGTGCATTCCAGATCCTAAACACTCACTGAACCTGCCTCCACCACACTCTCAGACAGTGCATTCCAGATCCTAAACACTCACTGAACCTGCCTCCACCACACTCTCAGACAGTGCATTCCAGATCTGAAACACTCACTGAACCTGCCTCCACCACACTCTCAGACAGTGCATTCCAGATCCTAAACACTCACTGAACCTGCCTCCACCACACTCTCAGACAGTGCATTCCAGATCCTAAACACTCACTGAACCTGCCTCCACCACACTCTCAGACAGTACATTCCAGATCCTAAACACTCACTGAACCTGCCTCCACCACACTCTCAGACAGTACATTCCAGATCCTAAACACTCACTGAACCTGCCTCCACCACACTCTCAGACAGTGCATTCCAGATCCTAAACACTCACTGAACCTGCCTCCACCACACTCTCAGTCAGTGCATTCCAGATCCTAAACACTCACTGAACCGGCCTCCACCACACTCTCAGTCAGCGCATTCCAGATCCTAAACACTCACTGAACCTGCCTCCACCACACTCTCAGTCAGTGCATTCCAGATCCTAAACACTCACTGAACCTGCCTCCACCACACTCTCAGTCAGTGCATTCCAGATCCTAAACACTCACTGAACCTCCCTCCACCGCACTCTCAGACAGTGCATTCCAGATCCTAAACACTCACTGAACCGGCCTCCACCACACTCTCAGTCAGCGCATTCCAGATCCTAAACACTCACTGAACCTGCCTCCACCGCACTCTCAGACAGTGCATTCCAGATCCTAAACACTCACTGAACCTGCCTCCACCACACTCTCAGTCAGTGCATTCCAGATCCTAAACACTCACTGAACCTGCCTCCACCACACTCTCAGTCAGTGCATTCCAGATCCTAAACACTCACTGAACCTGCCTCCACCGCACTCTCAGACAGTGCATTCCAGATCCTAAACACTCGCTGAACCGGCCTCCACCACACTCTCAGGCAGTGCATTCCAGATCCTAAACACTCACTGTACCTGCCTCCACCACACTCTCAGGCAGTGCATTCCAGATCCTAAACTCTCACTGAACCTGCCTCCACCACACTCTCAGACAGTGCATTCCAGATCCTAAACACTCACTGAACCTGCCTCCACCACACTCTCAGACAGTGCATTCCAGATCCTAAACACTCACTGAACCTGCCTCCACCACACTCTCAGACAGTGCATTCCAGATCCTAAACACTCACTGAACCTGCCTCCACCGCACTCTCAGACAGTGCATTCCAGATCCTAAACACTCGCTGAACCTGCCTCCACCACACTCTCAGACAGTGCATTCCAGATCCTAAACACTCACTGAACCTGCCTCCACCACACTCTCAGGCAGTGCATTCCAGATCCTAAACACTCGCTGAACCTGCCTCCACCACACTCTCAGGCAGTGCATTCCAGATCATAAACACTCACTGAACCTGCCTCCACCACACTCTCAGACAGTGCATTCCAGATCCAAAACTCTCACTGAACCTGCCTCCACCACACTCTCAGGCAGTGCATTCCAGATCCAAAACTCTCACTGAACCTGCCTCCACCACACTCTCAGGCAGTGCATTCCAGATCCTAAACACTCACTGAACCTGCCTCCACCACACTCTCAGGCAGTGCATTCCAGATCCTAAACTCTCACTGAACCTGCCTCCACCACACTCTCAGGCAGTGCATTCCAGATCCTAAACACTCACTGAACCTGCCTCCACCACACTCTCAGACAGTGCATTCCAGATCATAAACACTCACTGAACCTGCCTCCACCACACTCTCAGACAGTGCATTCCAGATCCTAAACACTCACTGAACCTGCCTCCACCACACTCTGACAGTGCATTCCAGATCCTAAACACTCACTGAACCTGCCTCCACCACACTCTCAGACAGTGCATTCCAGATCCTAAACACTCACTGAACCTGCCTCCACCACACTCTCAGACAGTGCATTCCAGATCCTAAACACTCACTGAACCTGCCTCCACCACACTCTCAGACAGTGCATTCCAGATCTGAAACACTCACTGAACCTGCCTCCACCACACTCTCAGACAGTGCATTCCAGATCCTAAACACTCACTGAACCTGCCTCCACCACACTCTCAGACAGTGCATTCCAGATCCTAAACACTCACTGAACCTGCCTCCACCACACTCTCAGACAGTGCATTCCAGATCCTAAACACTCACTGAACCTGCCTCCACCGCACTCTCAGGCAGTGCATTCCAGATCCTAAACACTCGCTGAACCTGCCTCCACCACACTCTCAGGCAGTGCATTCCAGATCCTAAACACTCACTGAACCTGCCTCCACCGCACTCTCAGGCAGTGCATTCCAGATCCTAAACACTCACTGAACCTGCCTCCACCACACTCTCAGACAGTGCATTCCAGATCCTAAACACTCGCTGAACCTGCCTCCACCACACTCTCAGGCAGTGCATTCCAGATCCTAAACACTCGCTGAACCTGCCTCCACCACACTCTCAGGCAGTGCATTCCAGATCCTAAACACTCGCTGAACCTGCCTCCACCACACTCTCAGGCAGTGCATTCCAGATCCAAAACTCTCACTGAACCTGCCTCCACCACACTCTCAGGCAGTGCATTCCAGATCCTAAACACTCGCTGAACCTGCCTCCACCACACTCTCAGGCAGTGCATTCCAGATCCTAAACACTCACTGTACCTGCCTCCACCACACTCTCAGACAGTGCATTCCAGATCCTAAACTCTCACTGAACCTGCCTCCACCACACTCTCAGGCAGTGCATTCCAGATCCTAAACACTCACTGAACCTGCCTCCACCACACTCTCAGACAGTGCATTCCAGATCATAAACACTCACTGAACCTGCCTCCACCACACTCTCAGACAGTGCATTCCAGATCCTAAACACTCACTGAACCTGCCTCCACCACACTCTCAGACAGTGCATTCCAGATCCTAAACACTCACTGAACCTGCCTCCACCACACTCTCAGACAGTGCATTCCAGATCCTAAACACTCACTGAACCTGCCTCCACCACACTCTCAGACAGTGCATTCCAGATCCTAAACACTCACTGAACCTGCCTCCACCACACTCTCAGACAGTGCATTCCAGATCTGAAACACTCACTGAACCTGCCTCCACCACACTCTCAGGCAGTGCATTCCAGATCCTAAACACTCGCTGAACCTGCCTCCACCACACTCTCAGACAGTGCATTCCAGATCATAAACACTCACTGAACCTGCCTCCACCACACTCTCAGACAGTGCATTCCAGATCCAAAACTCTCACTGAACCTGCCTCCACCACACTCTCAGGCAGTGCATTCCAGATCCAAAACTCTCACTGAACCTGCCTCCACCACACTCTCAGGCAGTGCATTCCAGATCCTAAACACTCACTGTACCTGCCTCCACCACACTCTCAGGCAGTGCATTCCAGATCCTAAACTCTCACTGAACCTGCCTCCACCACACTCTCAGGCAGTGCATTCCAGATCCTAAACACTCACTGAACCTGCCTCCACCACACTCTCAGACAGTGCATTCCAGATCATAAACACTCACTGAACCTGCCTCCACCACACTCTCAGACAGTGCATTCCAGATCCTAAACACTCACTGAACCTGCCTCCACCACACTCTGACAGTGCATTCCAGATCCTAAACACTCACTGAACCTGCCTCCACCACACTCTCAGACAGTGCATTCCAGATCCTAAACACTCACTGAACCTGCCTCCACCACACTCTCAGACAGTGCATTCCAGATCCTAAACACTCACTGAACCTGCCTCCACCACACTCTCAGACAGTGCATTCCAGATCTGAAACACTCACTGAACCTGCCTCCACCACACTCTCAGACAGTGCATTCCAGATCCTAAACACTCACTGAACCTGCCTCCACCACACTCTCAGACAGTGCATTCCAGATCCTAAACACTCACTGAACCTGCCTCCACCACACTCTCAGACAGTGCATTCCAGATCCTAAACACTCACTGAACCTGCCTCCACCACACTCTCAGACAGTGCATTCCAGATCTGAAACACTCACTGATCCTGCCTCCACCACACTCTCAGACAGTGCATTCCAGATCCTAAACACTCACTGAACCTGCCTCCACCACACTCTCAGACAGTGCATTCCAGATCCTAAACACTCACTGAACCTGCCTCCACCACACTCTCAGACAGTACATTCCAGATCCTAAACACTCACTGAACCTGCCTCCACCACACTCTCAGACAGTACATTCCAGATCCTAAACACTCACTGAACCTGCCTCCACCACACTCTCAGACAGTGCATTCCAGATCCTAAACACTCACTGAACCTGCCTCCACCACACTCTCAGACAGTGCATTCCAGATCTGAAACACTCACTGAACCTGCCTCCACCACACTCTCAGGCAGTGCATTCCAGATCCTAAACACTCACTGAACCTGCCTCCACCACACTCTCAGGCAGTGCATTCCAGATCCTAAACACTCACTGAACCTGCCTCCACCACACTCTCAGACAGTGCATTCCAGATCCTAAACACTCACTGAACCTGCCTCCACCACACTCTCAGGCAGTGCATTCCAGATCCTAAACACTCACTGAACCTGCCTCCACCGCACTCTCAGACAGTGCATTCCAGATCCTAAACACTCACTGAACCTGCCTCCACCACACTCTCAGACAGTGCATTCCAGATCCTAAACACTCACTGAACCTGCCTCCACCACACTCTCAGACAGTGCATTCCAGATCATAAACACTCACTGAACCTGCCTCCACCACACTCTCAGGCAGTGCATTCCAGATCCTAAACACTCACTGAACCTGCCTCCACCACACTCTCAGGCAGTGCATTCCAGATCCTAAACACTCACTGAACCTGCCTCCACCGCACTCTCAGACAGTGCATTCCAGATCCTAAACACTCGCTGAACCGGCCTCCACCACACTCTCAGGCAGTGCATTCCAGATCCTAAACACTCACTGTACCTGCCTCCACCACACTCTCAGGCAGTGCATTCCAGATCCTAAACTCTCACTGAACCTGCCTCCACCACACTCTCAGACAGTGCATTCCAGATCCTAAACACTCACTGTACCTGCCTCCACCACACTCTCAGGCAGTGCATTCCAGATCCTAAACACTCACTGAACCTGCCTCCACCACACTCTCAGACAGTACATTCCAGATCCTAAACACTCACTGAACCTGCCTCCACCGCACTCTCAGACAGTGCATTCCAGATCCTAAACACTCGCTGAACCTGCCTCCACCACACTCTCAGGCAGTGCATTCCAGATCCTAAACACTCGCTGAACCTGCCTCCACCACACTCTCAGGCAGTGCATTCCAGATCCTAAACACTCGCTGAACCTGCCTCCACCACACTCTCAGGCAGTGCATTCCAGATCCAAAACTCTCACTGAACCTGCCTCCACCACACTCTCAGGCAGTGCATTCCAGATCCTAAACACTCACTGTACCTGCCTCCACCACACTCTCAGGCAGTGCATTCCAGATCCTAAACACTCACTGAACCTGCCTCCACCACACTCTCAGACAGTGCATTCCAGATCATAAACACTCACTGAACCTGCCTCCACCACACTCTCAGACAGTGCATTCCAGATCCTAAACACTCACTGAACCTGCCTCCACCACACTCTCAGACAGTGCATTCCAGATCCTAAACACTCACTGAACCTGCCTCCACCACACTCTCAGACAGTGCATTCCAGATCCTAAACACTCACTGAACCTGCCTCCACCACACTCTCAGACAGTGCATTCCAGATCCTAAACACTCACTGAACCTGCCTCCACCACACTCTCAGACAGTGCATTCCAGATCTGAAACACTCACTGAACCTGCCTCCACCACACTCTCAGACAGTGCATTCCAGATCCTAAACACTCACTGAACCTGCCTCCACCACACTCTCAGACAGTGCATTCCAGATCCTAAACACTCACTGAACCTGCCTCCACCACACTCTCAGACAGTACATTCCAGATCCTAAACACTCACTGAACCTGCCTCCACCACACTCTCAGACAGTACATTCCAGATCCTAAACACTCACTGAACCTGCCTCCACCACACTCTCAGACAGTGCATTCCAGATCCTAAACACTCACTGAACCTGCCTCCACCACACTCTCAGACAGTGCATTCCAGATCCTAAACACTCACTGAACCTGCCTCCACCACACTCTCAGACAGTGCATTCCAGATCTGAAACACTCACTGAACCTGCCTCCACCACACTCTCAGGCAGTGCATTCCAGATCCTAAACACTCACTGAACCTGCCTCCACCACACTCTCAGGCAGTGCATTCCAGATCCTAAACACTCACTGAACCTGCCTCCACCACACTCTCAGACAGTGCATTCCAGATCCTAAACACTCACTGAACCTGCCTCCACCACACTCTCAGACAGTACATTCCAGATCCTAAACACTCACTGAACCTGCCTCCACCACACTCTCAGACAGTGCATTCCAGATCCTAAACACTCACTGAACCTGCCTCCACCACACTCTCAGACAGTGCATTCCAGATCCTAAACACTCACTGAACCTGCCTCCACCACACTCTCAGACAGTGCATTCCAGATCTGAAACACTCACTGAACCTGCCTCCACCACACTCTCAGGCAGTGCATTCCAGATCCTAAACACTCACTGAACCTGCCTCCACCACACTCTCAGGCAGTGCATTCCAGACCTTAACCACTCACTGTGTGAAAGTTTTTCCTCATGTTGCTTTTACTTCTTGTACCCATTGCTTTAAATCTGTGCCCTCTCGTTCTCGATCCCTTCAATGAATGGGAACAGTTTCTCCATATCTACTATCATGCTGACCCCCACCTGCCAAGAATGAGGCATATTAATTTTGTCATATGAACGTTGATTTTAATGTTGCTGGAGTGAAGAAATGACTTGTTAAACAGATCAGCCGTGGCTGGAAAAAACACTTACATACTAACAGACAGTGCTTGTGGAGACAAAGGACCATTCAACACACAATGGACTTTAATCACCAGACATTGAAGGTGAGGAAGCTCACATTCCAGGATGACTGCTAAGATGGCCGAATCCACAATCAGATGTGGTCAAACCAGCTAGTCACTTGACTAACCTGCTGGGCAACCTGAGGTTTTTTTGAATTGTACAGAGAGTTTGAGAAAAGGGAGACTATTTGCTCCTGGACTAAGAAGATCTCTCCTATCTGCTCCTATCTCTTTCTCACAAGCCTCTGGGGACACCTGAACATCAAGAGAGAAAAATCTCCTACATCGAACAAGGTTTAAGAAGAATACTGAGCCCCAACAAAAAGTAAGACCTACCTACAATCAAGGACTGTACAGCGAGCTCAAAGAACTGTAAACAAAACCATCTTCAGATATTATCTCAAACTTTTCCACTTTATTTCTTCTACTCTTTTCTATCTCTATTGCATGTGTGTATTGTGTATGCATGTAAGTGTGGGCGTGTCATGTATCCGTAAGCGTTACCGAATTAGAGTTTAATAAAGTTTAACCTTTTTTCTAAGCAGATCTGTTTGGCTAGTTTCTTTGCCTTATAATTGGAAGTTGGTGAACAAGGATTCATTAAAGAGGGAGCTAAAAAGCAGTGTGTTTAAAATTAAACCCTGTTACGGTAAGACCAGGTGAAGGCTGAGAGGGAACCCGAGACCCCCTTCTCATCTGGTCACAACACTACTCTGTTCAGACCCCTCATGATTTTGAATATCTCTATCAATTCACCTCCTAATCCTTCTCTTCTCCAAGGAAAACAGTCCCAACTTCTCCAATCTATCTTCATAACTGAAATTCCTCATTCCTGGAACCATTGTTGTGAATCTTTTCTGCATCCTCTCTAATGCCTTCACATCTTTCCTAAAGTGTGATGCCCAGAACTGGACACAATACTCCAGCTGAGGCCGAGCTAGTGTCTTATACAAAGTTCAACATAACTTCCTTGCTCTTGTACTCTATACCCTTATTAATAAAGCCCAGGATACTGTATGCTTTATTAACTGCTCTCAACCTGTCCTGCCACCTTCAATGACATATGCCCATATACACCCAGGTCCCTCTGCTCCTGAAGCCCTGTTAGAATTGTACCCTTTATTCTATATTGTCTCTTCCGACCAAAATGAATTGCTTCAGATTTCACTGCATTGAACTTCAACTGCGACCTGTCTGCCCATTCCACCAACTTGTCTATGTCCTTTTGAAGTTCTACACTATCCTCCTCACAGTTCACAATGCTTCCAAGTTTCATATCATCTACAAACTTTGAAATTGTGCCCTGTACACCAAGGTCAGGTCATTAATATATAAAGCAGGAAAGCAAGGGTCCCAACACTGATCCCTGCGGAACTCCACTACAAACCTTCCCCCAGCCCGAAAAACATCCATTAACCACTACTCTGTTTCCTGTCACTCAGCCAATTTCATAATCCACAAAATTAAAGGCACTATATAAATATAATTTATTGTTGGTGTATATGCAGAGTGGTTTTAAGTGAAAAAGGACTTGAAGAACAGAACTGCAGGTGCCAACTCCCATACTGGTCCCCAAGGGCACTGCTACTGTCTGAGTACGAGAGGCCACACCATGTATTTCCTGGTGCCCTTTCCTTTAACACCAATCGGGTTGATGTTCCCAGGGTGTGCTGCTGCGAGTTATACGAGGCTAGGAAACACAATGACATTGCATGGGGTCATGGTAACCTTACTTCCAAGCTTACAGGTGTACAAATTATAGCTCTGAAGAAGCTCATTGAGCAATGCGGCAAGATATTTAAATATGAGATGGGTGAGGTACACAGTAGGTGTAATCTAACTCCCTGTGTTAAATAACAAGGTTAAAAGAAATATTGAACAACAAACACAGGCACGGGAGAAGAATTTAAAAAAGAACAGGTTGAGTTAGCAAGGCGATAAAAGAGACTGCCAGCAGTCTAGGAGGCAGGCTGCACAGAACTAGAAACTGCGTCATTAACAAAAGTGGATCTGATTGAATATGAAGGGAGTGTTTGTTCTAGGATCTGTATAGGAACTGTTGTATGTGAGGGAAGAGCCAAGAGGGTTAGTAATGGGTTCCTCAGTTTTTGCAGAGGGGGTCGTATGTGTGCGGGAAGAGTGTTGGGCATGGGGAGTGGAGGGGGTGGGTGGTGAGGAGAGACTGTGTGTGAGGCAGAACTGTAGGGAAGGATTCAAAAGGCAACTCAAGGAAACTCCACTCAAGGCTGCCTGGCACTGCCCAACTGCAAGAGTCATTCTGGTTGGTTTACCATTCTCCCCAACCCCCCCCCCCCCCCCCCCCCCCCCCACCTTGACATATTCCTGCTGGGGCTAAGGATCAAAAACTAAAAATAGTTCCCCTGCCTTGTTCAAGAAAAGAAGGCCAGACACTGTTTGTTCTGGGTCGAGGACACGATGAGATGAGTGAACACTGAGTTGCAGACACTAATCTTGGAGAGTCAGCCTGAGTTAAAGAGCAGGTCACATTTCACTCATGAATGGAATTTGTTGAGATTCCCCCGTGTACTGATAGAGGGAATGTTGCATGTGAACAGAATGGTTTATCAGTCACCATTTGATAAGATGCTGAATAAAATACTTGGGATATCAGGTCATTAAAACATCCACCACCTTAAACTCCCTCCACCACCTGCACACAGTGGCAGCAGTGTGTACCATCTACAAGATGCACTGCTGCAATGCACCAAGGCTCCTTAGACAGCACCTTCCAAACCCGCGGCCTCTACCTACTAGAAGGACAAGGGCAGCAAATGCATGGGAACATCACCACCAAGTCACACACCATCCTGACTTGGAACTATATCACCGTTCCTTCACTGTCACTGGGTCAAAATCCTGGAACACCTTCCCTGTGGTTTTAGATACATAGTCCCTGCTGCCAATTATTATAAACTTTATTTTTCAGATTACAAGCTTTCAAAACATAAATGATAAAGTGAGAATGCTGCATGACCTGAGAGATTGTCCCCCACCAGCCCATTCCCCACCCGTTATAACCATAGCTCACCTTTGCCCTTGGAACTCTGTGACCTTGGCAGTGAGAGTCCAGACGTTAGAACCCTGTTATCTACAATTAATTGGAGGCCATGACTGATAATGTTTAACCATTCTGCAATCACAGGGACATGCCATGTGACAGCTGACATGAGTTACCCATGTGATATTAACCTGTCCAGGTTATTATGTCTGTTACACTAATATTTCTCAAACCTTTTTGGTTGAAGGAATCCATTTTAAATGGATTAGCAATTTCTAAACTGTAACATTATACCACATTATATAATACTCATGACAGAGTAGGGAGACAGTAGTGTAGTGGTAATATTGCTGAACTAGGAATCCAGAGGCCCAGGCTGGGGACATGGGTTCAAATCTCACCACAGCAGCTGGAATTTAAATTAAATGAATAAAAAGACAAATTGCAATTGAAAGTTTCATGGCACCATTACGGAGACTAGCTGTCATCGATTGTCATTAGTTCTAGAGAGTGAGAATGGGAGTTCATAGTAGATAATAAGGAAATGGTGGATGAAATGAATAAATATTTTGCTTCTGTCTTCACTATAGAGGATACTAAAAACATTCCAGTAATAACTATAAAACAGGAAGTTGACGGAAGAGAGGAACTTGGTGAAATTACAATCACCAGGGAAGTGATACTGAGCAAACTGATGGAACTACGGACTGACAAGTCCCCGGGTCCTGATGGGCTTCATCCTAGGGTCTTAAAAGAGGGTGGCTAATGAGGTAGTGGATGCATTGGTGTTAATTTTTCAAAATTTGCTGGATTCTGGAAAGGTTCCATCAGACTGGAAAGTAGCAAATATAACCCCTCTATTCAAGAAGTGAGGGAGGCAGAAAACAGATAACAGGACGTCTGTCATGGGAAAGGTGTTAGAATCGATCATTAAGGAGGTTGCAGCTGGGCACTTAGAAAAACTCAAGGTTAACCCAGGCTAACTGTCCCGGATTAGTGTCTGCAACTCAGGATTCACTCATCTCACTGTGACCTTGCATGGTTTTGCAAAAGAGAAATCATGTTTCACCAATTTATTGAAAGAGTAACGTGCACTGTGGATAAAAAGGAGCCCGTTGACCTACTGTACTTGGATTTCCAGAAGGCATTTGACAAGGTGCCACGTGAAAGGTTATTACACAAAGTAGGAGCTCATAGTCACATGGACAAATGCGAGTTAATTAAGGAAAGCCAGCATGGATTTCTTAAGGGAAAATCATGTTTAACTAACTTGCTGGAGTTTTTTGAGGAGGTAACAGAGAGGGTTGAAGAGGGCAATGCTGTTGATGTGATGTACATGGACTTTCAAAAGGTATTTGATACAGTGCCACACAACGGACTTGTAGCTCATGGAATAAAAGGGACAGTAGCAACATGGATATGAAATTGTCTGAGTGACAGGAAACAGAGCAGTGGTTAATGGATGTTTTTTGGGCTGGAGGACGGTTTGTAGTGGAGTTCCCCAGGGATTAGTGTTGGGACCCTTGCTTTTCCTGATATATGTTAATGACCTAGACCTTGGTGTACAGGGCACAATTTCAAAGTTTGCAGATGATACGAAACTTGGAACAACTGTGAACTGTGAGGAGGATCGTGTAGAACTTCAAAAGGACATAGACAAGTTGGTGGAATGGGCAGACAGGTGGCAGATGAAGTTCAATGTGGAGAAATGTGAAGTGATTTATTTTGGTAGGAAGAACATGGAGAGACAATACAGAATAAAGGGTACAATTCTAACAGGGAGTGCAGGAGCAGAGGGAACTGGGTGTATATGTGCATGAGGATAGGTTGAGAGAGCAGTTAATAAAGTATACAGTATCCTGGGCTTTATTAATAGGGGCATAGAGTACAAGAGCAAGGAAGTTATGTTGAACTTGTGTAAGACACTAGTTCAGCCTCAGCTGGAGAATTGCATCCAATTCTGGGCGCCGCATTTGAGGAAAGATGTGAAGCCATTGGAGGAAGTACAGAAGAGATAATGAGCCAAATTTAATTAGTAGCCTAACTGTGTGTGAACATTTATCAGATAGTGATCACAACATGATCAAATTCAAGGGAGCGTTTGAAAGTGAAAAGCACGAATCAGCTACTAGAATTTTAGACTTGGGTAAGGCTGACTTTACCGGGATGAGACAGAGACTGTCCATGGTAAACTGGGTAGATCTGTTAATGGGTCAAACGACTGAAGAACAGTGGAGAATATTTAAAGAAACATTTAATGAAATACAGAACGAGTTATACCCCTGAGAGGAAAAAGCTCCACTTCACAGAAAAAACAGCCATGGACAACTAAAGAGATTAGGGATAGCATAAAACAGAAAGAAAGGGCTTATAAAAATGCAAAACGCAGCACAGATCCAGCCAAATGGGATCGATACAAAGACCAGCAAAGGGTCACAAAGCAGCTTATAAGAGCTACTAAAAGAGATTATGAAAGGAAACTTGCAAGGGACATCAAAATCAATAAGAAGAAATTTTATAGTTACATAAAGGGAAAGCGGGTGGTCAAGAGCAAAGTAGGCCCACTAAAAGCTGAAAATGGAGATATTGTCATTGATAATGGGGAAATGGCAGACATGTTGAACAATTACTTTGCCTCAGTATTTACAGTTGAAAAGGAGGATAACTTGCCGGAAGTCCCAAAATAATTAATAGCCGATAGAGGACAGGGATTTAATACAATTAATATAAGTAAAACATCAGTAACAAGGAAATTACTTGAACTAAAGAGTGAGAAATCCCCAGGACCTGACGGTTTCCCTCCGAGGGTGTTAAATGAAGTAGGGGAGCACATTGTAGATGCCCTAACTATAGTCTTTCAGAGTTCCCTAGATTCAGGAGTGGTCCCTCTGGATTGGAAAGTTGCACATGTCACTCCACTTTTTAAGAAGGGTGAAAGGAGGAACCAAGGAAATTACAGACCAGTTAGCCAGACATCTGTGGTGGGCAAGTTACTGGAGTCTATAATCAAGGATAGGGTGACTGAACATCTAGAAAAATTTCAGTAAATCAGGGACAGCCGGCATGGATTCATGATGGGAAAGTCATGCCTGACAAATCTCATTGAGTTTTTTGAAGAGGTGACTAAGGTAGTGGACAGGGGAATGTCTATGGATGTTATTTAAATGGACTTCCAGAAGGCATTTGATAAAGTCCCACATAAGAGACTGTTAACTAAGGTAGCAGTCCATGGAGTTGAGGGCAAATTATTGACATGGTTAGGAAGTTGGTTGAGTAGTAGACGACAGAGAGTGGGGATAATGGGTAAGTACTCTGATTGGCAGGATGTGACTAGTGGTGTCCCGCAGGGATCTGTGTTGGGGCCTCAATTATTCACATTATTCATTAACGACTTGGATGATGACATAGTAAATCATATATCCAAATTTGCTGATGATACAAAGTTAGGCAGCATTGTAGACAGTCTAGATTGTAGCATAAAATTGCAGAGATATTGACAGACTAGGTGAATGGGCAAAACTGTGGCAGATGGATTTCAATGCGGGCAAGTGTGAGGTTATCCATTTTGGACCAAAAAAGGATAGAGCAGGGTACTTTCTAAATGGGAAGAGGTTAAGTACAGTGGATGTCCAAAGAGACTTGGGGGTTCAGGTGCATAGATCTTTAAAATGCCACGAGCAAGTGCAGAAAATAATCAAAAAGACTAATGGAATGCTAGCCTTTATATCTAGAGGATTGGAGTATAAAGACACAGAGGTTATGCTGCAGCTGTACAAAACCCTGGTTAGACCCCACTTGGAGTACTGTGAGCAGTTCTGGGCACCACACCTTAGGAAGGATATATTGGTCTTGGAGGGAGTGTAACGTAGGTTTACAAGAATGATACCTGGACTACAGGGGTTTAGTTACGAGGAGAGATTACACAAATTAGGCCTGTTTTCGCTAGAATTTAGAAGGTTAAGGGGTGATCTGATCGAAGTCTTCAAGAGTTTAACAGGAAAAGACAGGCTAGATAAAGATAAACTATTTCCACTGGTTGGAGATTCGAAAACTAGGGGGCAGAGTCTAAAAATTAGGACCTGACCGTTCAGGAGAGATGTTAGGAAGCACTTCTTCACGCAAAGGGTGGTAGAGGTTTGGAACTCTCTCCCACAAACAGCAGTTGAAGCTAGAACAGTTGTTCATTTTAAATCTGAGATAGATAGATTTTTGTTCAGCAAAGATATTAAGGGATATGGGCCAAAGGCAGGTATATGGAGTTAGGCCGTGGATCAGCCATGATCTCATTGAATGGTGGGATAGGCTCGAGGGGCCGAATGGCCTACTCCTGTTCCTATCTTCCTATGTTCCGAGAAGAATGGTTCCAGGAATGAGGAATTTCAGTTATGAAGATAGAGTGGACAAGTTAGGACTGTTTTCCTTGGAGAAGAGAAGGCTGAGAGGTGATTTGTTAGAGGTATCAAAATCGTGAGGGGTCTGGACAGAGTAGATAGAGAGAAACTGTTCCCACTCATGAAAGGATTGAGAATGAGAGGTCACAGATTTAAATTATTTGGTAAGAGAAGCAAAAGTGACATGAGGAAAAACTTTTTCACACAGCAAGTGTTTAAGGTCTGGAATGCACTGCCTGAGAACGTGATGGAGGCAGGTTCATTTGAAGCATTCAAAAGGGAATTAGACAGTTATATGAAAAGGAAGAATGGGCAGAGTTATGGGGAGAAGGCAGGGGAATGGAACTGAGGGAGTTGCTCTTTCAGAGAGCCAATGCGGACACGATGGGCCGAATGGCCTCCTTCTGCACTGTAACAATTCTGTGATTCTATGGTGTAGGGGGTAACATATTACCATGGATAGAAGATTGACTGGCTGGCACCAACGCACAGTGGCAGCAGTGTGTACCATCTACAAGATGCACTGCAGCAATGCACCGAGGCTCCTTAGACAGCACCTTCCAACTGGAAGGGCAGCAAATGCATGGGAACACCACCACCTGCAAGTTCCCCTCCAAGTCACACACCATCCTGACTTGGAACTATATCGCCGTTCCTTCACTGTCACTGGGTCAAAATCCTGGAACTCCCTTCCTAACAGCACTGTGGGTGTACCTACCCCACATGGACTGCAACGGTTCAAGAAGGCAGCTCACCACCACCTTCTCACGGGCAATTAGGGATGGGCAATAAATGCTGGCCTGGCCAGCGACGCCCACATCCCATGAATGAATAAAATAAAAAGAGTTATGCAAAAAAGGGTCCTTTTTTGATTGACAGGGATGACGAGTAGAGTCCCACAGGGGTCTGTGCTGGGGTCTCAACTTTTTACAATTTATATCAATGACTTAGATGAGGGGAGTGATGGCATGGTAGCTAAATTTGCAGATGACACAAACATAGGTAGAAAGTATGTTGTGAAGAGGACATAAGGAAGTTGCAGACCGATATAAATAGGTTGAGTGAGTGGGCAAAAATCTGACAGATGGAATATAATGTGGAAAAATGTGAAGTTGTTCACTTTGGCAGGAAGAATAAAAAAGCAGAGTATTACTTAAACGGAGAACGACTGCAGAATTCCGAGGTGCAGAGGGATCTAGGTGTTCCAGTGCAGGAGTCACAAAAAGTTAGTATGCAGGTACAGCAAGTAATAAAGAAGGCTAATGGAATGCTATCCTTTATTACAGGAGGAATTGAAATTAAAAGTAAGGATGTTATGCTTCAGTTATACAGGGCATTGGTGAGACCACATCTCGAATACTGTTTTAGTCTCCTTATTTAAGGAAGGATGTGAATGTGTTGGAGGTGGTTCAGAGGAGGTTTACTAGATTGATACCTGGAATGAGCGGGTTGTCTTATGAGGAAAGGTTGGACAGACTGGGCTTGTTTTCACTGGAGTTTAGAAGAGTGAGGGGAGACTTGATTGAAGTTTCTAAGATCCTGAGCAGTCTTGACAAGGTGGATGTGGAAAGGATGTTTCCTCTTGTGGGTGAGTCCAGAACTAGGGGGCAGTGTTTTAAAATTAGGGGTTCGCCCTTTTAGGACAGATGAGGAGAATTTTTTTCTCTCAGAGGGTTGTGTGACTTTGGAACTCTCTGTCTCAGAAGGTGGTGGAGGCGGGGTCACTGAATATTTTTAAGGTGGAGGTTGATAGATTCTTGTTAGGTAAGGGAATGAAAGGTTATCGGGGGTAGATGGGAGTGTGGAATTCGAGACACAAACAGATCAGCCATGGTCTTATTGAATGGCAGAGCAGGCTTGATGGGCCGAATGGCCTCCTGCTCCTGATTCGTATGTTCATTTGTCATAAAAACCCATCTGGTTCACTAATATCCTGTTGGGAAGGAAATCTGTCATCCTTACCTGGTTTGTCCTACAGTGGCTGACTCTTAACTGCCCTCTGAAATGGTGTCGCAAGCCTCTCAGTTGTCAAGGGTAGTTAGGGATGGGCAAGAAGTGTTGGCCTTGCCAGCGACGCCCACAGACATGTGGGAACACCACCACCTGCACGTTCCCCTCCAAACCACACACCATCCTGACTTGGAACTATATCGCTGTTCCTTCACTGTCGCGGGGTCAAAATCCTGGAACTCCCTTCCTAACAGCACTGTGGGTATACCTACCCCAAATGGACTGCAGCAGTTCAAGAAGGCAACTCACCAACACCTTCTCACGGGCAATTAGGGATGGGCAATAAATGCTGGCCTCGCCAGCGACACTCATCCCATGAAAGAGTTTTTTAAAAATGCTTTTAAGAAACCTGGTATTTATTTGATAGGCAGAATGGCCTCTTCCTGTGCTGCAATGACTCTGTGACTTACTCCATGCTGCATGTGTAGCGACCACATTCTTCTTTGCCTTTGGCCGCTGCTCATTCACGTCCTGTTGACTATGGTGCCCTGGACGTTTGCCCACCCTAAGGCCAACCCTGCTCAATAAGCATTTTCATGTTGCTTTGCGGACTCCCTGTAAAGTTTCTACAGACCCCCAGGGGTCCAGTTTGAGAAACAGTGTTCAACTACAGTGTTCCAAAGAGATTCCGCCATGCGTAGCTTCAAACCAGGCAGTCAATGATCTCCTTCACCCACTGCCCACTAGTGAGTCCAGTGAGGTTTAAATCCTGCTCTCATGGGTGGGAGGTTGGTTGAGGAGTCATAGAGAGATGCAGCACTGAAACAGGCCCTTTGGCCCACCAAGTCTGTGCTGACCATCAACCACCCATTTTGTACTAATCCTACATTAATCCCTACCGCATCCCCACCTTCCCTCAAGTCTCACACCACCTACCTACACTAGGGACAATTTACAATGGCCAATTTACCTATCAACCTGCAAATCTTTGGCTGTGGGAAGAAACCAGAGCACCCGGTGGAAACCAACGCGGTCAGAGAATTTGCAAACTCCGCACAGGCAGTACCCAGAACCGAACCCGGGTTGCTGGAGCTGTGAGGCTGCGGTGTGAACCCCTGCACCGCCCTGCGCTAAAGGTTAAATTCAGTAGAACAAAATACTATTATGATAGACCATTAGAGTATGAAGAGAGGACAGAGATGATAGATGGGGGTGTCGCTGGCTAGGACAGAATTTATTGCCCCTCCCTAATTGCCCTCAGAGGTAGTGGTGAGCTGCCTTCTTGAATAGCTGAGTGGCTTGCTATTTCAGAGGGCAGTTAAGAGTTAACCGCATTGCTGTGGGTCTGGAGTCACATGTTGGCCAGATCAGGTAAGGACAGCAGATTTCCTTCCCTAAAGGACATTAGTGAACCAGATGGGTTTTTACAACAATGGACAATGGTTTCATGGCCATCATTAGACTAGCTTTCAAATTCCAGATTATCTCAAATTACTTTGCTGGGATTTGAATTGACACTCTCTGGATTACTAGTCCAGTAACACTAGCATTAAACTACAGTGCCCAGTATCAGCAGTTTAAGGGTTAAATGGGTTGGGCTGTGTCCACAAGGATAGAGATTTGAGCTCTTTGTTAAAGAAGCAGGTGGAATGGGTTTATTTTTCAAGCCTATGTTTTGAGATATGAACAATGTCTTCTCTCTCCCCTTCCCCCCACCCCCCCTCCCTCAACAACAGCCCTGTTTCAGGGTGTTACCACTCACCTACACCCCCCCCCCCCACCCCCCAGACCCTGGGGCTACAGATAGCAGGAGGTTTAACACGTGAGTGTTGTGCCAGCCCTGGTTCACTCGCACTTGAAATTTTGACGATTTGTTGAGGATGTTGGTTTCAGCGCAGTCAACAGCTGACTCTGCCTTGTCATTCAGCCACTTCAGAGATTTCCTTTCCTCCTGTGGGCACTGCTTCCTGTTCAATCTGATGAAACACTTTGAATAAACTGGAAAGCAACATCAGCTGCAGCAATACTGTAACTGTTTTTGTTCAAACTGTCTCCAACCTTCTCCCTTTTGTCTGAGGGATGGCATTCCCTTGTTGGGGTTCAGGTCCAGGGTTGATGCCATGCATTTAGCCTATGTCTCTCATGGCCAGAGTGTCAGTCAGTCATTCAACTGTGGGTGGCTTCATCGCTGATCCCGTGTTTGATGTCCTCACAGATGTGTTCGTAAAGCAGAGTAATCACTCGTGTTCCCGAAAGTAAGAACTTCCACCACCTCGGGGTGTTCCACTGCCCTTCACTGCCAATGAAGCAGTATTTTGAAGTGTAGTCAGTGTTTATTGCAGGAAATGCGGCAGCCGATTTGCACACAGCAAGATCCCAAAGACAGCAATGTGATAAATGAACAAGATAATCTGTTTTTGTATTAGAGTCATAGAGTTATACAGCACAGAAACAGGCCCTTCGGCCCATTGTGTCTATGCTGGCCATCAAACACCTATCTATTCTAATCCCATTTTCCAGCACTTGGCCCGTAGCCTTGTATGCTATGGCGTTTCAAGTGCTCATCTAAATACTTAAATGTTGAGAGGGTTCCTGTCTCTACCACCCCTTCAGGCAGTGTGTTCCAGATTTCAGCCACCCTCTGGGTGAAATGTTTTTCCCCCAAATCCCCTCTAAACCTCCTACCCCTTACCTTAAATCTGTGCCCCCTGGTTATTGACCCCTCCACTAAGGGAAAAAGTTTCTTCCTATCTAACCTATCAATGCGCCTTATAATTTTGTATACCTCAATCAGGTCCCCCCTCAGCCTTCTCTGCTCCAAGGAAAACAACCCTAGCCTTTTCAGTCTCTCTTCATAGCTGAAATGCTCCAGCCCAGGCAACATCCTGGTAAATCTCCTCTGCACCCTCTCCAGTGCAATCACATCCTTCCTATAGTGTGGTGACCAGAACTGTACACAGTACTCCAGCTGTGGCCTAACTAGTGTTTTATACAGCTCCATCATAACCTCCCTGCTCTTATATTCTATGCCTCGGCTAATAAAGGCAAGTATCCCATATGTCTTCCGAACCACCTTTTCTACCTGTGCTGCTGCCTTCAGTGATGTATGGACAAGTACACCAAGGTCCCTCTGACCTTCTGTGCTTCCTAGGGTCCTACCATCCATTGTATATTCCCTTGCCTTGTTAGTTCTCCCAAAATGCATCACCTCACACTTTTTAGGATTAAATTCCATTTACCACTGCTCCGCCCATCTTACCAGCCCATCTATCGTCCTTGTGATGTTGGTTCAGCGATTAAATATTGATCAGGCCACCAGGGACTGGTGATAGTACTGTGGTAAATCCACCTGAGAGGACAGATGGGGCCTCGGTTTAATCTCTTACAAAAGACGGCACAGTATTCCCTCAGTAACACCCCTCCGACAGGGTGTCGCCTCAGGTGCGGTGCCCCTCAGTACGTCCCCTCTGACTGGCACTGAGTGTTTCAGCGTAGATTGGTGTGCCAAGGTCTCTGGAACGGGCTTGAACCCATGATCTTCTGACACAGAGGTGAGAGTACTACCCACTGACAACTGAACTGATGTGCTCCTACCCTGGGGTGAGGCTGTACTCCTCCCAGCGCCAAAGGTCATCAGTCCTTATCCTTCACGCCTTTAATATAGACACTTCACAGGATAGTTATCAAACAAAATTGAGCCACATAAAGAGATATTGCGATAGGTAACCAAAGACCTGCTCAAATAGGCGGAGAGGTTTAGGGAGAGAATTCAGAGCTTCGAGCTCAGCAGCTTTTTAAAATTCGTTCATGGGATGTGGGCGTCGCTGGCCAGGCCAGCATTTATTGCCCATCCCTAATTGCCCTTGAGAAGGTGGTGGTGAGCTGCCTTCTTGAACCGCTGCAGTCCATGTGGGGTAGGTACATCCACAGTGCTGTTAGGACGGGAGATCCAGGATTTTTTTGACCCAGCGACAGTGAAGGAACAGCGATATAGTTCCAAGTCAGGATGGTGTGTGACTTGGTGGTGGAATTCCCATGTATCTGCTGGCCTTGTGCTTCCAGGTGGTAGAGGTCATGGGTTTGGGTGTCACTGTCAAAGGAGCCTTGGTGCATTGCTGCAGTGCATCTTGTAGATGGTACACACTGCTGCCACTGTGCGTCAGTGGTGGAGGGAGTGAATGTTTGTGGATGGGGTGCCAATCAAGTGGGCTGCTTTGTTCTGGATGGTGTCAAGCTTTTTGAGTGTAGTTGGAGCTGCACCCATCCAGGCAAGTGGAGAGTATTCCATCACACTCCTGACTTGTGCCTTGTAGATGGTGGACAGGCTTTCGGGAGTCAGGAGGTGAGTTACTTGCTGCAGGATTCCTAGCCTCTGACCTGCTCTTGTAGCCACAGTATTTATATGGCTACTCCAGTTTCTGGTCAATGGTAACCCCCAGGATGTTGATAGTGGGGGATTCAGTGATGGTAATGCTGTTGAATGTCAAGGAGAGATGGTTAGATTCTCTCTTGTTGGAGATGGTTATTGCCTGGCACTTGTGTGGTGCAAATGTTACTTGCCACTTATCAGCCCAAAGCCTGGATATTGTCCAAGTCTTGCTGCATTTCTACACGGACTGCTTCAGTATCTCAGGAGACGCTAATGGTTCTGAACATCCCCACTTCTGACCTGATGATTGAAGGAAGGTCATTCATGAAGCAGCTGAAGATGGTTGGGCCGAAACACTACCCTGAGGAACTCCTGCAGTGATGTCCTGGAGCTCAGATGATTGACCTCCAACAACCTCTTCCTTTGCGCTAGGTATGACTCCAACCAACGGAGAGTTTTCCCCTGATTCTCATTGACCTCAGTTTTTCTAGGGTTCCTTGATGCCATACTCGGTCAAATGCTGTCTTGATGTCAAGGGCAGTCACTCCCACCTCACCTCTTGAGTTCAGCTCCTTTGTCCATGTTTGAACCAAGGCTGTAATGAGGTCAGGAGCTGAGTGGCCCAGGCGGAACCCAAACTGAGCATCACTGAGCAGGCTATTGCTAAGCAAGTGCTGCTTGATGATTGAGAGTAGGCTGATGTGGCGGTAATTGGCCGGGTTGGACTTGTCCTGCTTTTTGTGTACAGGACATACCTGGGCAATTCTCCACGTTGCAGGGTAGATGCCAGTGTTGTAGCTGTACTGGAACAGCTTGGTTAGGGGCATGGCAAGTTCTGGAGCACAGGTCTTCAGTACTATTGCCGGAATATTTTCAGGGCCAATAGCCTTTGCAGATCCAGTGCCTTCAGTCATTTCTTCAGATCACGCGGAGTGAATCGAATTGGCTGAAGACTGGCATCTGTGATGCTGGGGACTTCAGGAGGAGGCCGAGATGGATCATCAACTCGGCACTTCTGGCTGAAGTTGGATGCAAATGCTTCAGCCTTATCTTTCGCACTGATGTGCTGGACTCCCCCATCATTGAGGATGGGGATATCTTTGGAGCCACCTCCTCCAGTTAGTTGTTTAATTGTCCACCACCATTCACGGCTGGATGTGGCAGGACTGCAGAGCTTTGATCTGATCTGTTGGTTATGGGATCGCTTAGTTCTGTCTATCACATGCTGCTTATGCAGTTTGGCACGCAGATAGTCCTGTGTTGTAGATTCACCAGGCTGATGCCTCATTTTGAGGTATGTCTGGTGCTGCTCCTGGCATGCTCTCCTGCACACTTCATTGAATCTGGGTTGGTCTCCTGGCTTGATGGTAATGGTAGAGTGGGGGATATGCCGGGCCATGAGGTTACAGATTGTGGTTGAGTACAATTTTGCTGCTGCTGATGGCCCACAGTGCCTCATGGATGCCCAGTTTTGCATTTCTAGATCTGTTTGAAATCTATCCCAAATAGCAAGGTGGTAGTGCCACACAACACGATGGATGTATCCTCAATGTGAAGACAGGACTTTGTCTCCACAAGGACTGTGCAGTGGTCACTCCTACTAATACAGTCATGGACAGATGCATCTGCGGCAGGCAGATTGGTGAGGACGAGGTCAAGTATGTTTCTTTTCTCTTGTTGGTTCCCCCACCACCTGCCGCAGACCCAGTCCAGCAGCTATGTCCTTTAGGACTCGGCCAGCTCGGTCAGTAGTGGTACTACTGAGCCACTCTTGGTGATGGACATTGAGGTCCCCCATCCAGAGTACATTCTGTGCCCTTGCTGCTCTCAGTGCTTCATCCAAGTGCTGTTCAACATGGTGGAGTACTGACTCATCAGCTGAGGGAGGGCGGTAGGTGGTAATCAGCAGGAGGTTTCCTTGCCCATGTTTGACCTGATGCTATGAGATTTCAACTCCCTCCTGACTGTATACCACTGTGCCACCACCTCTGCTGGGTCTGTCCTGCCGGTGGGACAGGACATACCCGGGGATGGTGATGGCAGTGTCTGGGACATTGTCTGTAAAGTATGATCCCGTGAGTATGACTATGTCAAGCTGTTGCTTGACCAGTCTGTGGGACAGCTCTCCCAGTTTTGGCACAAGCCCCCAGATGTAAGTAAGGAGGACTTTGCAGGGTCGACAGGGCTGGGTTGGCCGTGGTAGTTTCCGGTGCCCCGGACGATTCCGGGTGGTCCGTCCTGTTTCATTCCTTATCGTCTTTGTAGCGGTTTGATACAACTGAGTGTCTAAAGGCATGGCTGCCAGTGGTGGAGAGATTAAAATCAGTGATGTTCAGGAGTGCAGATATCTGGGAGGGTTGTGGGTCTGGAGGAGGTTACAGAGATAGGGAGGGGTGAGGCCATGGAGGAATTTGAAAACCAGGGATGAGAATTTTAAAAACGAGTCGTTGTTGGACTGGCAGCCAGTTTAGGTCAGTGAGCACAGGGGGTGATGGGTGAACAGGATTTGATGTGAGTTTGATAAATGACAGTGGAATATTGGATAAACTGAGGTTCAAGAATGGTGGGAGATGGGAGACCAGCCAGGAGAGCGATGGAATAACATGGTGTGGGTGCCCGGGTTGGTCAGCTTCCGTATATTAACAATTACTGTGCCGTCACACTGCCCTCGAGGGGAGGGAGGGCAAAGCGGATTGGATGGGGCTGCAGAGTATGACAAATGGCAATTTCCTCTGAGTGGCTTTCATTGTTGACCATACTTTTCCTGTCCTTCTTCCTCCCCCCTTCTTCCTTCTTCCTCCCCCCTTCTTCCTTCTTCCTCCCCCCTTCTTCCTTCTTCCTCCCCCCTTCTTCCTTCTTCCTCCCCCCTTCTTCCTTCTTCCTCCCCCCCTTCTTCTTTCTTCCTCCCCCCTTCTTCCTTCTTCCTCCCCCCTTCTTCCTTCTTCCTCCCCCCCTTCTTCCTTCTTCCTCCCCCCTTCTTCCTTCTTCCTCCCCCCTTCTTCCTTCTTCCTCCCCCCCTTCTTCCTTCTTCCTCCCCCCCTTCTTCCTTCTTCCTCCCCCCTTCTTCCTTCTTCCTCCCCCCTTCTTCCTTCTTCCTCCCCCCTTCTTCTTCCTTCCTCACCCCCTTATTCCTTCCTCACCTCCCCCACTTTTTCATTCCTTCCTTCCTCCCCCCCCCCTTTTTCCTTCCTTCCCTCCCCCCTTCCTTCCTCCCCCCACCCCACCCCACCCCACTTCAGTACAACTGAGTGGCCTGCTGGGCCAGTTCAGAGGGCAGTTAGAGTTAATGATGATGTTGTGGGTCTGGAGTCACATAGGCCGGATCGGGTAAGGATTTGAACGTCTCTCTGGATCATTAGTTGGGGCCTCTGGATTACTAGTCCAGTAACTTGACGAGTGAGTGACTGTTCTCCAAAACAGCTGAAAAGCATGTGTTTCTCTTTTCTTTATCTCCCATTGATCTGAAGTTTGATGTCTGACCTTTCCTCTCTGCATGTTGGGAGATTGATATAGCATCCGCTCACCTTCAGCGAGGGATTGATTTAATGAGCAACTCCATCTTCCCACTCTTCTCCTCCGCCCACAAGGTGCCGATGTGCGGCAGGGACTGTGTTAACCCAGTATTGCCTAGTCTCTGTCTCTCCTCCCACTTCATATTGTTCCACTCACTGGGCAACTGCTTCATCAATTCAATCAAACCTTATTTCATACAAAGATGCATTTATTTTGCCTCCCAACCTTTCTGTCTTTTATACAATCAGAGAGCACAGAAGGAGACCCATTCGGCCCAACCTACCTCTGCTAGCTCTCTGATAGCACTGTCCAATTAGTCCCACTCACTCTGCTCTATCCCATACCCTGTAAAAGTTTCTTCAGTTTGGTGTCAAGTTGTGGCTGATTTGAAATGCAGTTTGTTGTTGTGAGCTGCTTTGTTCAGTACACACACAGCTTGTTTATAACCAGTCTGGAATATGAAGCCAGTCAACAGCTTCAAATATGTAAATGAGTTGGCTGGATTCCTGTGTCAAGTGAAAGTGCCAGCGAGCTGCTGTTGCACAACTCTTGGCCGAGTCAGTGTAACATGAATCCAGTCAGGGTGGTGGCTACTGATTTGCCCGTTCTGTAGATACCTGTCCTGTCTCTTATTACCTGCTGCATTTTGCAAACTTTCAGAGGTGCTGCCAAAGAGTTTTGGTGAGTTGTTGCCGTGGATGGTGGACACTGCAGACAAGGAGTGCCAGTGCTGGAGGGAGTGTTTAAGAGTTTGTCAGTTAAAGCATCATTAATTGCTTTTTCAGTCCTCTGCCAGGAGTGAACAAAACTGTCCTTAGCTGCCTCTTCACTGATCGCCCAGCGACCATCAATCCATTTAGCATCTCTGGGTTAAAGACGTAGATAGGTTTGAGCAGTTTGTGCATGAGCTGATCATCCTTTATTATTCTCTGCGACCTCAATCTCTGTCTGAAATAATCGGTATTATTATCAATTCCTAAATTATTGAGATAAGATAGAGGAGATAGCAGTCTGGTGACACAATGGCCGGAATTTTACGCCACCCAACAAGTGGGATGTGGCAGGGTGGGGCCTCCTGGTGACGCTGCTGGGACTAAGAGCTGCCGGTCTGCTGATTGGCCGGCAGCACAATGAGGCGGGACTTCCTCCCTCAAGCGGATGGAATTCCTGCCTCAGAATAATTAAAGCCTGGGACCCATAAAATATGGAACAGATCCCCAGGCAAGGTGGAAACGGGTTCACCACCGACTTTTCAGTCGTTGGCCAGCTCCCGTCTGCCCAACGTAAAATCCCGGGCAATGTCTGTCTGTTTCATCAGAATGGAATGTAATCAAAGGGTTAGATATCGAGTTAAGATCCCTCTACACTATCCCCATCAAATACCCCCTCTACACTGTAAAAAAAAAACGGGGTTAGATACAGAGTAAATCTCCCTCTACACTATATTAAAAAAAACACAAAACACGGATTAGATACAGAGTAAATCTCCCTGTACACTATATTAAAAAAAAACACGGATTAGATACAGAGTAAATCTCCCTCTACACTATATTAAAAGAAACACAAAACACGGATTAGATACAGAGTAAATCTCCCTCTACACTATATTAAAAAAAAACACGGATTAGATACAGAGTAAATCTCCCTGTACACTATATTTAAAAAAAACACAAAACACGGATTAGATACAGAGTAAATCTCCCTGTACACTATATTAAAAAAAAAACACGGATTAGATACAGAGTAAATCTCCCTCTACACTATATTAAAAAAAACACAAAACACGGATTAGATACAGAGTAAATCTCCCTCTACACTATATTAAAAAAAACACAAAACACGGATTAGATACAGAGTAAATCTCCCTCTACACTATATTAAAAAAAAACACGGATTAGATACAGAGTAAATCTCCCTCTACACTATATTAAAAAAAACACAAAACACGGATTAGATACAGAGTAAATCTCCCTCTACACTATATTAAAAAAACACACGGATTAGATACACAGTAAATCTCCCTCGACACTATATTAAAAAAAAACACGGATTAGATACAGAGTAAATCTCCCTCTACACTATATTAAAAAAACACACGGATTAGATACAGAGTAAATCTCCCTCTACACTATATTAAAAAAACACACGGATTAGATACAGAGTAAATCTCCCTGTACACTATATTAAAAAAAAACACGGATTAGATAGAGTAAATCTCCCTGAACACTATATTTTAAAAAAACACAAAACACGGATTAGATACAGAGTAAATCTCCCTCTACACTATATTAAAAAAAACACAAAACACGGATTAGATACAGAGTAAATCTCCCTCTACACTATATTAAAAAAAAACACGGATTAGATACAGAGTAAATCTCCCTCTACACTATATTAAAAAAAACACAAAACACGGATTAGATACAGAGTAAATCTCCCTCTACACTATATTAAAAAAACACACGGATTAGATACAGAGTAAATCTCCCTCTACACTATATTAAAAAAAAACACGGATTAGATACAGAGTAAATCTCCCTCTACACTATATTAAAAAAAACACAAAACACGGATTAGATACAGAGTAAATCTCCCTCTACACTATATTAAAAAGAAAACACGGATTAGATACAGAGTAAATCTCCCTCTACACTATATTAAAAAAAACACAAAACACGGATTAGATACAGAGTAAATCTCCCTCTACACTATATTAAAAAAAAAACACGGATTAGATACAGAGTAAATCTCCCTCTACACTATATTTAAAAAAAAACACGGATTAGATACAGAGTAAATCTCCCTCTACACTATATTAAAAAAAACACAAAACACGGATTAGATACAGAGTAAATCTCCCTCTACACTATATTAAAAAAAAACACGGATTAGATACAGAGTAAATCTCCCTCTACACTATATTAAAAAAAAACACGGATTAGATACAGAGTAAATCTCCCTCTACACTATATTAAAAAAAACACAAAACACGGATTAGATACAGAGTAAATCTCCCTGTACACTATATTAAAAAAAAAACACGGATTAGATACAGAGTAAATCTCCCTCTACACTATATTTAAAAAAAACACAAAACACGGATTAGATACAGAGTAAATCTCCATGTACACTATATTAAAAAAAAAACACGGATTAGATACAGAGTAAATCTCCCTCTACACTATATTTAAAAAAAAACACGGATTAGATACAGAGTAAATCTCCCTCTACACTATATTAAAAAAAACACAAAACACGGATTAGATACAGAGTAAATCTCCCTCTACACTATATTAAAAAAAACACAAAACACGGATTAGATACAGAGTAAATCTCCCTGTACACTATATTAAAAAAAAACACGGATTAGATACAGAGTAAATCTCCCTCTACACTATATTAAAAAAAACACAAAACACGGATTAGATACAGAGTAAATCTCCCTGTACACTATATTAAAAAAAACACAAAACACGGATTAGATACAGAGTAAATCTCCATGTACACTATATTAAAAAAAAAACACGGATTAGATACAGAGTAAATCTCCCTCTACACTATATTTAAAAAAAAACACGGATTAGATACAGAGTAAATCTCCCTCTACACTATATTAAAAAAAACACAAAACACGGATTAGATACAGAGTAAATCTCCCTGTACACTATATTAAAAAAAACACAAAACACGGATTAGATACAGAGTAAATCTCCCTCTACACTATATTAAAAAAAAACACGGATTAGATACAGAGTAAATCTCCCTCTACACTATATTAAAAAAAAACACGGATTAGATACAGAGTAAATCTCCCTCTACACTATATTAAAAAAAACACAAAACACGGATTAGATACAGAGTAAATCTCCCTGTACACTATATTAAAAAAAAAACACGGATTAGATACAGAGTAAATCTCCCTCTACACTATATTAAAAAAAACACAAAACACGGATTAGATACAGAGTAAATCTCCCTCTACACTATATTAAAAAAAACACAAAACACGGATTAGATACAGAGTAAATCTCCCTGTACACTATATTAAAAAAAAAACACGGATTAGATACAGAGTAAATCTCCCTCTACACTATATTAAAAAAAACACAAAACACGGATTAGATACAGAGTAAATCTCCCTCTACACTATATTTAAAAAAAACACGGATTAGATACAGAGTAAATCTCCCTCTACACTATATTAAAAGAAACACAAAATACGGATTAGATACAGAGTAAATCTCCCTCTACACTATATTAAAAAAAAACACGGATTAGATAGAGTAAATCTCCCTGTACACTATATTAAAAAAAAACACGGATTAGATACAGAGTAAATCTCCCTGTACACTATATTAAAAAAAACACAAAACACGGATTAGATACAGAGTAAATCTCCCTGTACACTATATTAAAAAAAAAACACGGATTAGATACAGAGTAAATCTCCCTCTACACTATATTAAAAAAAACACAAAACACGGATTAGATACAGAGTAAATCTCCCTCTACACTATATTAAAAAAAAACACGGATTAGATACAGAGTAAATCTCCCTCGACACTATATTTAAAAAAAACACGGATTAGATACAGAGTAAATCTCCCTCTACACTATATTAAAAAAAAACACGGATTAGATACAGAGTAAATCTCCCTGTACACTATATTAAAAAAAACACAAAACACGGATTAGATACAGAGTAAATCTCCCTGTACACTTTATTAAAAAAAAAACACGGATTAGATACAGAGTAAATCTCCCTCTACACTATATTAAAAAAAACACAAAACACGGATTAGATACAGAGTAAATCTCCCTGTACACTATATTAAAAAAAAACACGGATTAGATACAGAGTAAATCTCCCTCTACACTATATTAAAAAAAACACAAAACACGGATTAGATACAGAGTAAATCTCCCTCTACACTATATTAAAAAAAACACAAAACACGGATTAGATACAGAGTAAATCTCCCTCTACACTATATTAAAAAAAAACACGGATTAGATACAGAGTAAATCTCCCTGTACACTTTATTAAAAAAAAAACACGGATTAGATACAGAGTAAATCTCCCTGTACACTATATTAAAAAAAACACAAAACACGGATTAGATACAGAGTAAATCTCCCTGTACACTATATTAAAAAAAAACACGGATTAGATACAGAGTAAATCTCCCTGTACACTATATTAAAAAAAACACAAAACACGGATTAGATACAGAGTAAATCTCCCTGTACACTATATTAAAAAAAAAACACGGATTAGATACAGAGTAAATCTCCCTGTACACTATATTAAAAAAAACACAAAACACGGATTAGATACAGAGTAAATCTCCCTGTACACTATATTAAAAAAAAAACACGGATTAGATACAGAGTAAATCTCCCTGTACACTATATTAAAAAAAACACAAAACACGGATTAGATACAGAGTAAATCTCCCTGTACACTATATTAAAAAAAACACAAAACACGGATTAGATACAGAGTAAATCTCCCTGTACACTATATTAAAAAAAAAACACGGATTAGATACAGAGTAAATCTCCCTGTACACTATATTAAAAAAAAAACACGGATTAGATACAGAGTAAATCTCCCTGTACACTATATTAAAAAAAAAACACGGATTAGATACAGAGTAAATCTCCCTCTACACTATATTAAAAAAAACACAAAACACGGATTAGATACAGAGTAAATCTCCCTCTACACTATATTAAAAAAAAAAACACGGATTAGATACAGAGTAAATCTCCCTGTACACTATATTAAAAAAAAAACACGGATTAGATACAGAGTAAATCTCCCTGTACACTATATTAAAAAAAAAACACGGATTAGATACAGAGTAAATCTCCCTCTACACTATATTAAAAAAAACACAAAACACGGATTAGATACAGAGTAAATCTCCCTCTACACTATATTAAAAAAAAAACACGGATTAGATACAGAGTAAATCTCCCTCTACACTATATTAAAAAAAACACAAAACACGGATTAGATACAGAGTAAATCTCCCTGTACACTATATTAAAAAAAAAACACGGATTAGATACAGAGTAAATCTCCCTCTACACTATATTAAAAAAAACACAAAACACGGATTAGATACAGAGTAAATCTCCCTCTACACTATATTAAAAAAAAAGACGGATTAGATACAGAGTAAATCTCCCTCGACACTATATTTAAAAAAAACACGGATTAGATACAGAGTAAATCTCCCTCTACACTATATTAAAAAAAAACACGGATTAGATACAGAGTAAATCTCCCTGTACACTATATTAAAAAAAACACAAAACACGGATTAGATACAGAGTAAATCTCCCTGTACACTTTATTAAAAAAAAAACACGGATTAGATACAGAGTAAATCTCCCTGTACACTATATTAAAAAAAACACAAAACACGGATTAGATACAGAGTAAATCTCCCTGTACACTATATTAAAAAAAAAACACGGATTAGATACAGAGTAAATCTCCCTGTACACTATATTAAAAAAAACACAAAACACGGATTAGATACAGAGTAAATCTCCCTCTACACTATATTAAAAAAAAAACACGGATTAGATACAGAGTAAATCTCCCTGTACACTATATTAAAAAAAACACAAAACACGGATTAGATACAGAGTAAATCTCCCTCTACACTATATTAAAAAAAACACAAAACACGGATTAGATACAGAGTAAATCTCCCTCTACACTATATTAAAAAAAAACACGGATTAGATACAGAGTAAATCTCCCTGTACACTATATTAAAAAAAACACAAAACACGGATTAGATACAGAGTAAATCTCCCTCTACACTATATTAAAAAAAAAACACGGATTAGATACAGAGTAAATCTCCCTCTACACTATATTAAAAAAAACACAAAACACGGATTAGATACAGAGTAAATCTCCCTCTACACTATATTAAAAAAAAACACGGATTAGATACAGAGTAAATCTCCCTCGACACTATATTTTAAAAAAACACGGATTAGATACAGAGTAAATCTCCCTCTACACTATATTAAAAAAAAACACGGATTAGATACAGAGTAAATCTCCCTGTACACTATATTAAAAAAAACACAAAACACGGATTAGATACAGAGTAAATCTCCCTGTACACTTTATTAAAAAAAAAACACGGATTAGATACAGAGTAAATCTCCCTGTACACTATATTAAAAAAAAAACACGGATTAGATACAGAGTAAATCTCCCTCTACACTATATTAAAAAAAAACACGGATTAGATACAGAGTAAATCTCCCTGTACACTATATTAAAAAAAACACAAAACACGGATTAGATACAGAGTAAATCTCCCTCTACACTATATTAAAAAAAACACAAAACACGGATTAGATACAGAGTAAATCTCCCTCTACACTATATTAAAAAAAAACACGGATTAGATACAGAGTAAATCTCCCTGTACACTATATTAAAAAAAACACAAAACACGGATTAGATACAGAGTAAATCTCCCTCTACACTATATTAAAAAAAAAACACGGATTAGATACAGAGTAAATCTCCCTCTACACTATATTAAAAAAAACACAAAACACGGATTAGATACAGAGTAAATCTCCCTCTACACTATATTAAAAAAAAACACGGATTAGATACAGAGTAAATCTCCCTCGACACTATATTTAAAAAAAACACGGATTAGATACAGAGTAAATCTCCCTCTACACTATATTAAAAAAAAACACGGATTAGATACAGAGTAAATCTCCCTGTACACTATATTAAAAAAAACACAAAACACGGATTAGATACAGAGTAAATCTCCCTGTACACTTTATTAAAAAAAAAACACGGATTAGATACAGAGTAAATCTCCCTGTACACTATATTAAAAAAAAAACACGGATTAGATACAGAGTAAATCTCCCTCTACACTATATTAAAAAAAACACAAAACACGGATTAGATACAGAGTAAATCTCCCTGTACACTATATTAAAAAAAAAACACGGATTAGATACAGAGTAAATCTCCCTCTACACTATATTAAAAAAAACACAAAACACGGATTAGATACAGAGTAAATCTCCCTCTACACTATATTTAAAAAAAACACGGATTAGATACAGAGTAAATCTCCCTCGACACTATATTTAAAAAAAACACGGATTAGATACAGAGTAAATCTCCCTCTACACTATATTAAAAAAAAACACGGATTCGATACAGAGTAAATCTCCCTGTACACTATATTAAAAAAAACACAAAACACGGATTAGATACAGAGTAAATCTCCCTGTACACTTTATTAAAAAAAAAACACGGATTAGATACAGAGTAAATCTCCCTCTACACTATATTAAAAAAAACACAAAACACGGATTAGATACAGAGTAAATCTCCCTGTACACTATATTAAAAAAAAACACGGATTAGATACAGAGTAAATCTCCGTCTACACTATATTAAAAAAAACACAAAACACGGATTAGATACAGAGTAAATCTCCCTCTACACTATATTAAAAAAACACAAAACACGGATTAGATACAGAGTAAATCTCCCTCTACACTATATTAAAAAAAAACACGGATTAGATACAGAGTAAATCTCCCTGTACACTTTATTAAAAAAAAAACACGGATTAGATACAGAGTAAATCTCCCTCTACACTATATTAAAAAAAACACAAAACACGGATTAGATACAGAGTAAATCTCCCTGTACACTATATTAAAAAAAAACACGGATTAGATACAGAGTAAATCTCCCTGTACACTATATTAAAAAAAACACAAAACACGGATTAGATACAGAGTAAATCTCCCTGTACACTATATTAAAAAAAAAACACGGATTAGATACAGAGTAAATCTCCCTGTACACTATATTAAAAAAAACACAAAACACGGATTAGATACAGAGTAAATCTCCCTGTACACTATATTAAAAAAAAAACACGGATTAGATACAGAGTAAATCTCCCTGTACACTATATTAAAAAAAACACAAAACACGGATTAGATACAGAGTAAATCTCCCTGTACACTATATTAAAAAAAACACAAAACACGGATTAGATACAGAGTAAATCTCCCTGTACACTATATTAAAAAAAAAACACGGATTAGATACAGAGTAAATCTCCCTGTACACTATATTAAAAAAAAAACACGGATTAGATACAGAGTAAATCTCCCTGTACACTATATTAAAAAAAACACAAAACACGGATTAGATACAGAGTAAATCTCCCTGTACACTATATTAAAAAAAAAACACGGATTAGATACAGAGTAAATCTCCCTGTACACTATATTAAAAAAAAAACACGGATTAGATACAGAGTAAATCTCCCTCTACACTATATTAAAAAAAACACAAAACACGGATTAGATACAGAGTAAATCTCCCTCTACACTATATTAAAAAAAAAAACACGGATTAGATACAGAGTAAATCTCCCTGTACACTATATTAAAAAAAAAACACGGATTAGATACAGAGTAAATCTCCCTGTACACTATATTAAAAAAAAAACACGGATTAGATACAGAGTAAATCTCCCTCTACACTATATTAAAAAAAACACAAAACACGGATTAGATACAGAGTAAATCTCCCTCTACACTATATTAAAAAAAAAACACGGATTAGATACAGAGTAAATCTCCCTCTACACTTTATTAAAAAAAACACAAAACACGGATTAGATACAGAGTAAATCTCCCTGTACACTATATTAAAAAAAAAACACGGATTAGATACAGAGTAAATCTCCCTCTACACTATATTAAAAAAAACACAAAACACGGATTAGATACAGAGTAAATCTCCCTCTACACTATATTAAAAAAAAAGACGGATTAGATACAGAGTAAATCTCCCTCGACACTATATTTAAAAAAAACACGGATTAGATACAGAGTAAATCTCCCTCTACACTATATTAAAAAAAAACACGGATTAGATACAGAGTAAATCTCCCTGTACACTATATTAAAAAAAACACAAAACACGGATTAGATACAGAGTAAATCTCCCTGTACACTTTATTAAAAAAAAAACACGGATTAGATACAGAGTAAATCTCCCTGTACACTATATTAAAAAAAACACAAAACACGGATTAGATACAGAGTAAATCTCCCTGTACACTATATTAAAAAAAAAACACGGATTAGATACAGAGTAAATCTCCCTGTACACTATATTAAAAAAAACACAAAACACGGATTAGATACAGAGTAAATCTCCCTCTACACTATATTAAAAAAAAACACGGATTAGATACAGAGTAAATCTCCCTGTACACTATATTAAAAAAAACACAAAACACGGATTAGATACAGAGTAAATCTCCCTCTACACTATATTAAAAAAAACACAAAACACGGATTAGATACAGAGTAAATCTCCCTCTACACTATATTAAAAAAAAACACGGATTAGATACAGAGTAAATCTCCCTGTACACTATATTAAAAAAAACACAAAACACGGATTAGATACAGAGTAAATCTCCCTGTACACTATATTAAAAAAAACACAAAACACGGATTAGATACAGAGTAAATCTCCCTCTACACTATATTAAAAAAAACACAAAACACGGATTAGATACAGAGTAAATCTCCCTCTACACTATATTAAAAAAAAACACGGATTAGATACAGAGTAAATCTCCCTCGACACTATATTTAAAAAAAACACGGATTAGATACAGAGTAAATCTCCCTCTACACTATATTAAAAAAAAACACGGATTAGATACAGAGTAAATCTCCCTGTACACTATATTAAAAAAAACACAAAACACGGATTAGATACAGAGTAAATCTCCCTGTACACTTTATTAAAAAAAAAACACGGATTAGATACAGAGTAAATCTCCCTGTACACTATATTAAAAAAAAAACACGGATTAGATACAGAGTAAATCTCCCTCTACACTATATTAAAAAAAACACAAAACACGGATTAGATACAGAGTAAATCTCCCTGTACACTATATTAAAAAAAAAACACGGATTAGATACAGAGTAAATCTCCCTCTACACTATATTAAAAAAAACACAAAACACGGATTAGATACAGAGTAAATCTCCCTCTACACTATATTTAAAAAAAACACGGATTAGATACAGAGTAAATCTCCCTCGACACTATATTTAAAAAAAACACGGATTAGATACAGAGTAAATCTCCCTCTACACTATATTAAAAAAAAACACGGATTCGATACAGAGTAAATCTCCCTGTACACTATATTAAAAAAAACACAAAACACGGATTAGATACAGAGTAAATCTCCCTGTACACTTTATTAAAAAAAAAACACGGATTAGATACAGAGTAAATCTCCCTCTACACTATATTAAAAAAAACACAAAACACGGATTAGATACAGAGTAAATCTCCCTGTACACTATATTAAAAAAAAACACGGATTAGATACAGAGTAAATCTCCGTCTACACTATATTAAAAAAAACACAAAACACGGATTAGATACAGAGTAAATCTCCCTCTACACTATATTAAAAAAAACACAAAACACGGATTAGATACAGAGTAAATCTCCCTCTACACTATATTAAAAAAAAACACGGATTAGATACAGAGTAAATCTCCCTGTACACTTTATTAAAAAAAAAACACGGATTAGATACAGAGTAAATCTCCCTGTACACTATATTAAAAAAAACACAAAACACGGATTAGATACAGAGTAAATCTCCCTGTACACTATATTAAAAAAAAACACGGATTAGATACAGAGTAAATCTCCCTGTACACTATATTAAAAAAAACACAAAACACGGATTAGATACAGAGTAAATCTCCCTGTACACTATATTAAAAAAAAAACACGGATTAGATACAGAGTAAATCTCCCTGTACACTATATTAAAAAAAACACAAAACACGGATTAGATACAGAGTAAATCTCCCTGTACACTATATTAAAAAAAAAACACGGATTAGATACAGAGTAAATCTCCCTGTACACTATATTAAAAAAAACACAAAACACGGATTAGATACAGAGTAAATCTCCCTGTACACTATATTAAAAAAAACACAAAACACGGATTAGATACAGAGTAAATCTCCCTGTACACTATATTAAAAAAAAAACACGGATTAGATACAGAGTAAATCTCCCTGTACACTATATTAAAAAAAAAACACGGATTAGATACAGAGTAAATCTCCCTGTACACTATATTAAAAAAAACACAAAACACGGATTAGATACAGAGTAAATCTCCCTGTACACTATATTAAAAAAAAAACACGGATTAGATACAGAGTAAATCTCCCTGTACACTATATTTAAAAAAAAACACGGATTAGATACAGAGTAAATCTCCCTCTACACTATATTAAAAAAAACACAAAACACGGATTAGATACAGAGTAAATCTCCCTCTACACTATATTAAAAAAAAAAACACGGATTAGATACAGAGTAAATCTCCCTCTACACTATATTAAAAAAAACACAAAACACGGATTAGATACAGAGTAAATCTCCCTGTACACTATATTAAAAAAAAAACACGGATTAGATACAGAGTAAATCTCCCTCTACACTATATTAAAAAAAACACAAAACACGGATTAGATACAGAGTAAATCTCCCTCTACACTATATTAAAAAAAAAGACGGATTAGATACAGAGTAAATCTCCCTCGACACTATATTTAAAAAAAACACGGATTAGATACAGAGTAAATCTCCCTCTACACTATATTAAAAAAAAACACGGATTAGATACAGAGTAAATCTCCCTGTACACTATATTAAAAAAAACACAAAACACGGATTAGATACAGAGTAAATCTCCCTGTACACTTTATTAAAAAAAAAACACGGATTAGATACAGAGTAAATCTCCCTGTACACTATATTAAAAAAAACACAAAACACGGATTAGATACAGAGTAAATCTCCCTGTACACTATATTAAAAAAAAAACACGGATTAGATACAGAGTAAATCTCCCTGTACACTATATTAAAAAAAACACAAAACACGGATTAGATACAGAGTAAATCTCCCTCTACACTATATTAAAAAAAAACACGGATTAGATACAGAGTAAATCTCCCTCGACACTATATTTAAAAAAAACACGGATTAGATACAGAGTAAATCTCCCTCTACACTATATTAAAAAAAAACACGGATTAGATACAGAGTAAATCTCCCTGTACACTATATTAAAAAAAACACAAAACACGGATTAGATACAGAGTAAATCTCCCTGTACACTTTATTAAAAAAAAAACACGGATTAGATACAGAGTAAATCTCCCTGTACACTATATTAAAAAAAACACAAAACACGGATTAGATACAGAGTAAATCTCCCTGTACACTATATTAAAAAAAAAACACGGATTAGATACAGAGTAAATCTCCCTGTACACTATATTAAAAAAAACACAAAACACGGATTAGATACAGAGTAAATCTCCCTCTACACTATATTAAAAAAAAACACGGATTAGATACAGAGTAAATCTCCCTGTACACTATATTAAAAAAAACACAAAACACGGATTAGATACAGAGTAAATCTCCCTCTACACTATATTAAAAAAAACACAAAACACGGATTAGATACAGAGTAAATCTCCCTCTACACTATATTAAAAAAAAACACGGATTAGATACAGAGTAAATCTCCCTGTACACTATATTAAAAAAAACACAAAACACGGATTAGATACAGAGTAAATCTCCCTCTACACTATATTAAAAAAAAAACACGGATTAGATACAGAGTAAATCTCCCTCTACACTATATTAAAAAAAACACAAAACACGGATTAGATACAGAGTAAATCTCCCTCTACACTATATTAAAAAAAAACACGGATTAGATACAGAGTAAATCTCCCTCGACACTATATTTAAAAAAAACACGGATTAGATACAGAGTAAATCTCCCTCTACACTATATTAAAAAAAAACACGGATTAGATACAGAGTAAATCTCCCTGTACACTATATTAAAAAAAACACAAAACACGGATTAGATACAGAGTAAATCTCCCTGTACACTTTATTAAAAAAAAAACACGGATTAGATACAGAGTAAATCTCCCTGTACACTATATTAAAAAAAAAACACGGATTAGATACAGAGTAAATCTCCCTCTACACTATATTAAAAAAAACACAAAACACGGATTAGATACAGAGTAAATCTCCCTGTACACTATATTAAAAAAAAAACACGGATTAGATACAGAGTAAATCTCCCTCTACACTATATTAAAAAAAACACAAAACACGGATTAGATACAGAGTAAATCTCCCTCTACACTATATTTAAAAAAAACACGGATTAGATACAGAGTAAATCTCCCTCGACACTATATTTAAAAAAAACACGGATTAGATACAGAGTAAATCTCCCTCTACACTATATTAAAAAAAAACACGGATTCGATACAGAGTAAATCTCCCTGTACACTATATTAAAAAAAACACAAAACACGGATTAGATACAGAGTAAATCTCCCTGTACACTTTATTAAAAAAAAAACACGGATTAGATACAGAGTAAATCTCCCTCTACACTATATTAAAAAAAACACAAAACACGGATTAGATACAGAGTAAATCTCCCTGTACACTATATTAAAAAAAAACACGGATTAGATACAGAGTAAATCTCCCTGTACACTATATTAAAAAAAACACAAAACACGGATTAGATACAGAGTAAATCTCCCTGTACACTATATTAAAAAAAACACAAAACACGGATTAGATACAGAGTAAATCTCCCTGTACACTATATTAAAAAAAAAACACGGATTAGATACAGAGTAAATCTCCCTGTACACTATATTAAAAAAAAAACACGGATTAGATACAGAGTAAATCTCCCTGTACACTATATTAAAAAAAACACAAAACACGGATTAGATACAGAGTAAATCTCCCTGTACACTATATTAAAAAAAAAACACGGATTAGATACAGAGTAAATCTCCCTGTACACTATATTTAAAAAAAAACACGGATTAGATACAGAGTAAATCTCCCTCTACACTATATTAAAAAAAACACAAAACACGGATTAGATACAGAGTAAATCTCCCTCTACACTATATTAAAAAAAAACACGGATTAGATACAGAGTAAATCTCCCTCTACACTATATTAAAAAAAACACAAAACACGGATTAGATACAGAGTAAATCTCCCTGTACACTATATTAAAAAAAAAACACGGATTAGATACAGAGTAAATCTCCCTCTACACTATATTAAAAAAAACACAAAACACGGATTAGATACAGAGTAAATCTCCCTCTACACTATATTAAAAAAAAAGACGGATTAGATACAGAGTAAATCTCCCTCGACACTATATTTAAAAAAAACACGGATTAGATACAGAGTAAATCTCCCTCTACACTATATTAAAAAAAAACACGGATTAGATACAGAGTAAATCTCCCTGTACACTATATTAAAAAAAACACAAAACACGGATTAGATACAGAGTAAATCTCCCTGTACACTTTATTAAAAAAAAAACACGGATTAGATACAGAGTAAATCTCCCTGTACACTATATTAAAAAAAACACAAAACACGGATTAGATACAGAGTAAATCTCCCTGTACACTATATTAAAAAAAAAACACGGATTAGATACAGAGTAAATCTCCCTGTACACTATATTAAAAAAAACACAAAACACGGATTAGATACAGAGTAAATCTCCCTCTACACTATATTAAAAAAAAACACGGATTAGATACAGAGTAAATCTCCCTCGACACTATATTTAAAAAAAACACGGATTAGATACAGAGTAAATCTCCCTCTACACTATATTAAAAAAAACACGGATTAGATACAGAGTAAATCTCCCTGTACACTATATTAAAAAAAACACAAAACACGGATTAGATACAGAGTAAATCTCCCTGTACACTTTATTAAAAAAAAAACACGGATTAGATACAGAGTAAATCTCCCTGTACACTATATTAAAAAAAACACAAAACACGGATTAGATACAGAGTAAATCTCCCTGTACACTATATTAAAAAAAAAACACGGATTAGATACAGAGTAAATCTCCCTGTACACTATATTAAAAAAAACACAAAACACGGATTAGATACAGAGTAAATCTCCCTGTACACTTTATTAAAAAAAAAACACGGATTAGATACAGAGTAAATCTCCCTGTACACTATATTAAAAAAAACACAAAACACGGATTAGATGCAGAGTAAATCTCCCTGTACACTATATTAAAAAAAAAACACGGATTAGATACAGAGTAAATCTCCCTGTACACTATATTAAAAAAAACACAAAACACGGATTAGATACAGAGTAAATCTCCCTCTACACTATATTAAAAAAAAACACGGATTAGATACAGAGTAAATCTCCCTGTACACTATATTAAAAAAAACACAAAACACGGATTAGATACAGAGTAAATCTCCCTCTACACTATATTAAAAAAAACACAAAACACGGATTAGATACAGAGTAAATCTCCCTCTACACTATATTAAAAAAAAACACGGATTAGATACAGAGTAAATCTCCCTGTACACTATATTAAAAAAAACACAAAACACGGATTAGATACAGAGTAAATCTCCCTCTACACTATATTAAAAAAAAAACACGGATTAGATACAGAGTAAATCTCCCTCTACACTATATTAAAAAAAACACAAAACACGGATTAGATACAGAGTAAATCTCCCTCTACACTATATTAAAAAAAAACACGGATTAGATACAGAGTAAATCTCCCTCGACACTATATTTAAAAAAAACACGGATTAGATACAGAGTAAATCTCCCTCTACACTATATTAAAAAAAAACACGGATTAGATACAGAGTAAATCTCCCTGTACACTATATTAAAAAAAACACAAAACACGGATTAGATACAGAGTAAATCTCCCTGTACACTTTATTAAAAAAAAAACACGGATTAGATACAGAGTAAATCTCCCTGTACACTATATTAAAAAAAAAACACGGATTAGATACAGAGTAAATCTCCCTCTACACTATATTAAAAAAAACACAAAACACGGATTAGATACAGAGTAAATCTCCCTGTACACTATATTAAAAAAAAAACACGGATTAGATACAGAGTAAATCTCCCTCTACACTATATTAAAAAAAACACAAAACACGGATTAGATACAGAGTAAATCTCCCTCTACACTATATTTAAAAAAAACACGGATTAGATACAGAGTAAATCTCCCTCGACACTATATTTAAAAAAAACACGGATTAGATACAGAGTAAATCTCCCTCTACACTATATTAAAAAAAAACACGGATTCGATACAGAGTAAATCTCCCTGTACACTATATTAAAAAAAACACAAAACACGGATTAGATACAGAGTAAATCTCCCTGTACACTTTATTAAAAAAAAAACACGGATTAGATACAGAGTAAATCTCCCTCTACACTATATTAAAAAAAACACAAAACACGGATTAGATACAGAGTAAATCTCCCTGTACACTATATTAAAAAAAAACACGGATTAGATACAGAGTAAATCTCCGTCTACACTATATTAAAAAAAACACAAAACACGGATTAGATACAGAGTAAATCTCCCTCTACACTATATTAAAAAAAACACAAAACACGGATTAGATACAGAGTAAATCTCCCTCTACACTATATTAAAAAAAAACACGGATTAGATACAGAGTAAGTCTCCCTGTACACTTTATTTAAAAAAAAACACGGATTAGATACAGAGTAAATCTCCCTGTACACTATATTAAAAAAAACACAAAACACGGATTAGATACAGAGTAAATCTCCCTGTACACTATATTAAAAAAAAACACGGATTAGATACAGAGTAAATCTCCCTGTACACTATATTAAAAAAAACACAAAACACGGATTAGATACAGAGTAAATCTCCCTGTACACTATATTAAAAAAAAAACACGGATTAGATACAGAGTAAATCTCCCTGTACACTATATTAAAAAAAACACAAAACACGGATTAGATACAGAGTAAATCTCCCTGTACACTATATTAAAAAAAAAACACGGATTAGATACAGAGTAAATCTCCCTGTACACTATATTAAAAAAAACACAAAACACGGATTAGATACAGAGTAAATCTCCCTGTACACTATATTAAAAAAAACACAAAACACGGATTAGATACAGAGTAAATCTCCCTGTACACTATATTAAAAAAAAAACACGGATTAGATACAGAGTAAATCTCCCTGTACACTATATTAAAAAAAAAACACGGATTAGATACAGAGTAAATCTCCCTGTACACTATATTAAAAAAAACACAAAACACGGATTAGATACAGAGTAAATCTCCCTGTACACTATATTAAAAAAAAAACACGGATTAGATACAGAGTAAATCTCCCTGTACACTATATTAAAAAAAAAACACGGATTAGATACAGAGTAAATCTCCCTCTACACTATATTAAAAAAAACACAAAACACGGATTAGATACAGAGTAAATCTCCCTCTACACTATATTAAAAAAAAACACGGATTAGATACAGAGTAAATCTCCCTCTACACTATATTAAAAAAAACACAAAACACGGATTAGATACAGAGTAAATCTCCCTGTACACTATATTAAAAAAAAAACACGGATTAGATACAGAGTAAATCTCCCTCTACACTATATTAAAAAAAACACAAAACACGGATTAGATACAGAGTAAATCTCCCTCTACACTATATTAAAAAAAAAGACGGATTAGATACAGAGTAAATCTCCCTCGACACTATATTTAAAAAAAACACGGATTAGATACAGAGTAAATCTCCCTCTACACTATATTAAAAAAAAACACGGATTAGATACAGAGTAAATCTCCCTGTACACTATATTAAAAAAAACACAAAACACGGATTAGATACAGAGTAAATCTCCCTGTACACTTTATTAAAAAAAAAACACGGATTAGATACAGAGTAAATCTCCCTGTACACTATATTAAAAAAAACACAAAACACGGATTAGATACAGAGTAAATCTCCCTGTACACTATATTAAAAAAAAAACACGGATTAGATACAGAGTAAATCTCCCTGTACACTATATTAAAAAAAACACAAAACACGGATTAGATACAGAGTAAATCTCCCTCTACACTATATTAAAAAAAAACACGGATTAGATACAGAGTAAATCTCCCTGTACACTATATTAAAAAAAACACAAAACACGGATTAGATACAGAGTAAATCTCCCTCTACACTATATTAAAAAAAACACAAAACACGGATTAGATACAGAGTAAATCTCCCTCTACACTATATTAAAAAAAAACACGGATTAGATACAGAGTAAATCTCCCTGTACACTATATTAAAAAAAACACAAAACACGGATTAGATACAGAGTAAATCTCCCTCTACACTATATTAAAAAAAAAACACGGATTAGATACAGAGTAAATCTCCCTCTACACTATATTAAAAAAAACACAAAACACGGATTAGATACAGAGTAAATCTCCCTCTACACTATATTAAAAAAAAACACGGATTAGATACAGAGTAACTCTCCCTCGACACTATATTTAAAAAAAACACGGATTAGATACAGAGTAAATCTCCCTCTACACTATATTAAAAAAAAACACGGATTAGATACAGAGTAAATCTCCCTGTACACTATATTAAAAAAAACACAAAACACGGATTAGATACAGAGTAAATCTCCCTGTACACTTTATTAAAAAAAAAACACGGATTAGATACAGAGTAAATCTCCCTGTACACTATATTAAAAAAAAAACACGGATTAGATACAGAGTAAATCTCCCTCTACACTATATTAAAAAAAACACAAAACACGGATTAGATACAGAGTAAATCTCCCTGTACACTATATTAAAAAAAAAACACGGATTAGATACAGAGTAAATCTCCCTCTACACTATATTAAAAAAAACACAAAACACGGATTAGATACAGAGTAAATCTCCCTCTACACTATATTTAAAAAAAACACGGATTAGATACAGAGTAAATCTCCCTCTACACTATATTAAAAGAAACACAAAACACGGATTAGATACAGAGTAAATCTCCCTCTACACTATATTAAAAAAAAACACGGATTAGATAGAGTAAATCTCCCTGTACACTATATTAAAAAAAAACACGGATTAGATACAGAGTAAATCTCCCTGTACACTATATTAAAAAAAAACACGGATTAGATACAGAGTAAATCTCCCTGTACACTATATTAAAAAAAACACAAAACACGGATTAGATACAGAGTAAATCTCCCTGTACACTTTATTAAAAAAAAAACACGGATTAGATACAGAGTAAATCTCCCTCTACACTATATTAAAAAAAACACAAAACACGGATTAGATACAGAGTAAATCTCCCTGTACACTATATTAAAAAAAAAACACGGATTAGATACAGAGTAAATCTCCCTCTACACTATATTAAAAAAAAAACACGGATTAGATACAGAGTAAATCTCCCTCTACACTATATTAAAAAAAACACAAAACACGGATTAGATACAGAGTAAATCTCCCTGTACACTATATTAAAAAAAACACAAAACACGGATTAGATACAGAGTAAATCTCCCTGTACACTATATTAAAAAAAAAACACGGATTAGATACAGAGTAAATCTCCCTCTACACTATATTAAAAAAAACACAAAACACGGATTAGATACAGAGTAAATCTCCCTCTACACTATATTAAAAAAAAACACGGATTAGATACAGAGTAAATCTCCCTGTACACTATATTAAAAAAAACACAAAACACGGATTAGATACAGAGTAAATCTCCCTCTACACTATATTAAAAAAAACACAAAACACGGATTAGATACAGAGTAAATCTCCCTCTACACTATATTAAAAAAAAACACGGATTAGATACAGAGTAAATCTCCCTGTACACTATATTAAAAAAAACACAAAACACGGATTAGATACAGAGTAAATCTCCCTCTACACTATATTAAAAAAAAAACACGGATTAGATACAGAGTAAATCTCCCTCTACACTATATTAAAAAAAACACAAAACACGGATTAGATACAGAGTAAATCTCCCTCTACACTATATTAAAAAAAAACACGGATTAGATACAGAGTAAATCTCCCTCGACACTATATTTAAAAAAAACACGGATTAGATACAGAGTAAATCTCCCTCTACACTATATTAAAAAAAAACACGGATTAGATACAGAGTAAATCTCCCTGTACACTATATTAAAAAAAACACAAAACACGGATTAGATACAGAGTAAATCTCCCTGTACACTTTATTAAAAAAAAAACACGGATTAGATACAGAGTAAATCTCCCTGTACACTATATTAAAAAAAAAACACGGATTAGATACAGAGTAAATCTCCCTCTACACTATATTAAAAAAAACACAAAACACGGATTAGATACAGAGTAAATCTCCCTGTACACTATATTAAAAAAAAAACACGGATTAGATACAGAGTAAATCTCCCTCTACACTATATTAAAAAAAACACAAAACACGGATTAGATACAGAGTAAATCTCCCTCTACACTATATTTAAAAAAAACACGGATTAGATACAGAGTAAATCTCCCTCTACACTATATTAAAAGAAACACAAAACACGGATTAGATACAGAGTAAATCTCCCTCTACACTATATTAAAAAAAAACACGGATTAGATAGAGTAAATCTCCCTGTACACTATATTAAAAAAAAACACGGATTAGATACAGAGTAAATCTCCCTGTACACTATATTAAAAAAAAACACGGATTAGATACAGAGTAAATCTCCCTGTACACTATATTAAAAAAAACACAAAACACGGATTAGATACAGAGTAAATCTCCCTGTACACTTTATTAAAAAAAAAACACGGATTAGATACAGAGTAAATCTCCCTCTACACTATATTAAAAAAAACACAAAACACGGATTAGATACAGAGTAAATCTCCCTGTACACTATATTAAAAAAAAAACACGGATTAGATACAGAGTAAATCTCCCTCTACACTATATTAAAAAAAAAACACGGATTAGATACAGAGTAAATCTCCCTCTACACTATATTAAAAAAAACACAAAACACGGATTAGATACAGAGTAAATCTCCCTCTACACTATATTAAAAAAAAACACGGATTAGATACAGAGTAAATCTCCCTCGACACTATATTTAAAAAAAACACGGATTAGATACAGAGTAAATCTCCCTCTACACTATATTAAAAAAAAACACGGATTAGAGACAGAGTAAATCTCCCTCTACACTATATTAAAAAAAAAACACGGATTAGATACAGAGTAAATCTCCCTCTACACTATATTAAAAAAAACACAAAACACGGATTAGATACAGAGTAAATCTCCCTGTACACTATATTAAAAAAAAAACACGGATTAGATACAGAGTAAATCTCCCTCTACACTATATTAAAAAAAACACAAAACACGGATTAGATACAGAGTAAATCTCCCTCTACACTATATTAAAAAAAAACACGGATTAGATACAGAGTAAATCTCCCTCTACACTATATTAAAAAAAAACACGGATTAGATAGAGTAAATCTCCCTGTACACTATATTAAAAAAAAACACGGATTAGATACAGAGTAAATCTCCCTGTACACTATATTAAAAAAAAAACACGGATTAGATACAGATTAAATCTCCCTGTACACTATATTAAAAAAAAAACACGGATTAGATACAGAGTAAATCTTCCTGTACGCTGTCCCATCAAAAATAAAAAAAATTTAAAAAATTAAAAACAGGGTTCGACACATATATACGGAGTGTGCGAGGTTGCAGCCCCTCTTTGAGTATCTGAAGGGGCTGCTCCTCAAGTTCTGGCTGCACTTCAGTCCCACGCTCCTGATCTTTGGGCACCCGGTGCGGAGGGGCGTGGGCTGGGAGGATGATCTTCCCGTCGGTCTGCTCCTGGGCCTGGCCAAGGTGGCAATTCACAGGTCCAGGCTGCGGGCTGTCGGGGGGTCCGTCCTCCCCGATTGCCTGCCCCTCTTCCGCGGTTACGTTCGCGCCCGGGTGTCCCTGGAGAAGGAGCATGCGGTGTCCACCGGTACGCTTGAGGCCTTCCGCGACCGGTGGGCACCGCAGGGACTGGAGTGCATCGTCGACGCCGAGAATGGCATTTTAATTTGAGTTTTTTGTTTATTTATCTGTTTTTATTAAAGTTATTTTAAAAATATGTATATAAAGGCCCCCTTGACATAAAAGCTATAAAAGGGGCCTGGGTATAAAGTCCACCTTTTAAAAAAAAAACAGGGTTATATACAGAGTAATGCTCCCTCTACACTGTCCCATCGTACAATGTGCCTGACTCCTTGTAGCCTCTTATATTGTATTACATCTGGCCAGCCGCTGTTTGTTCACTTCGTATTGAGTCAGTGCAATAATCTTATAGCTCTGCGTGCAGTGGTCAGTTCTCTTGCATTGCCAAACTCTCCAGTGTTCTAACAGCCCCTGAAGAATCCGTCACAGTTTTGGCTGCAGCGTAGAACTCTTGTCCATAGGGCCCTTCAAGCCCAGGGTTACACTCAGGCACAGCTTCCTGCTCCTGCTCCTGCTCTCCAGTGGACTCCTGAAGAAATGTCAGTCCAGTCGAGGCAAGGTTACAATCCGCTAGGAATACAGCGTCGTCAACCTCCTTTTCTGTGTGACTCCCGTCCCTCGTGTTCCACCAAGATTGCACAGAAACCAGTTCTCCTCTGCCGCCCTATCTGAGTGCCTCTTCCTCATGACAAGAAGGCACGTGGGAGCCCTGACAGCTGGCACCAGCATGATACAGCAGTTAAAAGAGTTCCGTCATGAGGATAGCTCCACATAGACTTGGGAATTGCATATCCTTCAAGTATGAAAGATTAAGAGCTGATCTCACTGTGTTTAAAACACGAAAGAAGTTGATAGAGCAGGTAGATAGAAACGATTTCTTCTGCTGGGGGGAGCCTCAAAGCAAGGGGTCATGACCTTAAAATTCGAGCCAGGCCGTTCAGGGGTGATGTCAGGAAGCACATTTCACACAAAGGGAAGTGAGAATCACAGAATTAGAATGGTTATAGCACAGAAGGAAGCCATTCAGCCCGTCAGGTCTGTGCTGACTCTCTGCAACAGTAACTCACCTTTTTTATTCTTTCATGGGATGTGGGCATCACTGGCTAGGCCAGAATTTGTTACCCAACCCAAATTGCCCTTGAACTGAGTGTCTTGCTAGGCCATTTCAGAGGGAAGTGAAGAGTCAACCACATTGCTGTGGGTCTGCAGTCACATGTAGGCCAGACCAGGTAAGGACAGCAGATTTCCTTCCCTAAAGGACATTAGTGAACCAGATGGGGTTTTATGACAATCAATGATGGCTTCATGGCACCATTACTGAGACTGGCTTTCAATTCCTGATTTCTATTAATTGAATTTAAATTCTATCAGCTGCCATGATGGGATTTGAACCCATGTTCCCAGGGCATTAGGCTGGGCATCTGGATAACTTGTTTAGTGACATTACCACTGCACCACCGTCTCCACCTAGTCCCACTCCCCCACCATTTCCCTGTAGCTCTGTAAATGTTTCCCTTCATATAAATATCCAATTCCCTCTTGAAAGCCTCAATTGAATTTGCCTCCACCGCACTCTCAGACAGTGCATTCCAGATCCGAAACACTCACTGAACCTGCCTCCACCACACTCTCAGACAGTGCATTCCAGATCCTAAACACTCACTGAACCTGCCTCCACCACACTCTCAGACAGTGAATTCCAGATCCTAAACACTCACTGAACCTGCCTCCACCACACTCTCAGACACTGCATTCCAGATCCTAAACACTCACTGAACCTGCCTCCACCACACTCTCAGACAGTGCATTCCAGATCCTAAACACTCACTGAACCTGCCTCCACCACACTCTCAGACAGTACATTCCAGACCCTAAACTCTCCCTGAACCTGCCTCCACCACACTCTCAGACAGTGCATTCCAGATCCTAAACTCTCACTGAACCTGCCTCCACCACACTCTCAGGCAGTGCATTCCAGATCCTAAACACTCACTGAACCTGCCTCCACCACACTCTCAGACAGTGCATTCCAGATCCTAAACACTCACTGAACCTGCCTCCACCACACTCTCAGGCAGTGCATTCCAGATCCTAAACACTCACTGAACCTGCCTCCACCACACTCTCAGACAGTGCATTCCACATCCTAAACACTCACTGAACCTGCCTCCACCACACTCTCAGACAGTGAATTCCAGATCCTAAACACTCACTGAACCTGCCTCCACCACACTCTCAGACACTGCATTCCAGATCCTAAACACTCACTGAACCTGCCTCCACCACACTCTCAGACAGTGCATTCCAGATCCTAAACACTCACTGAACCTGCCTCCACCACACTCTCAGACAGTACATTCCAGACCCTAAACTCTCCCTGAACCTGCCTCCACCACACTCTCAGACAGTGCATTCCAGATCCTAAACTCTCACTGAACCTGCCTCCACCACACTCTCAGGCAGTGCATTCCAGATCCTAAACACTCACTGAACCTGCCTCCACCACACTCTCAGACAGTGCATTCCAGATCCTAAACACTCACTGAACCTGCCTCCACCACACTCTCAGGCAGTGCATTCCAGATCCTAAACACTCACTGAACCTGCCTCCACCTCACTCTCAGACAGTGCATTCCAGATCCTAAACACTAACTGAACCTGCCTTCACCTCACTCTCAGACAGTGCATTCCAGATCCTAAATACTAACTGAACCTGCCTTCACCACACTCTCAGACAGTGCATTCCAGATCCTAAACACACACTGAACCTGCCTCCACCACACTCTCAGACAATGCATTCCAGATCCTAAACACTCACTGAACCTGCCTCCACCACACTCTCAGACAGTGCATTCCAGATCCTAAACACTCACTGAACCTGCCTCCACCACACTCTCAGACAGTGCATTCCAGATCCTAAACACTCGCTGAACCTACCTCCACCACACTCTCAGACAGTGCATTCCAGATCCTAAACACTCACTGAACCTGCCTCCACCACACTCTCAGACAGTGTATTCCAGATCCTAAACACTCACTGCATAAAAATGTTTTTCCTCAGGTCACCGCTGCTTCTTTTGCCAATCACCTTAAATCAGTGTCCTCCTGCTTCTGGATCCTTCCACCAATGGGAACAGTTTCTCTCCATCGACTCTGTCCAGGCCCCTCATGATTTTGATACCTCGATCAAATCACCTCTCAGCCTTCTCTTCTCCAAGGAAAACAGTCCCAACTTCTCCAATCTATCCACATAACTGAAGTTCCCCATCTCCGGAACCATTCTCATGAATCTTTTCTGCACCCTCTCCAATGCCCTCACATCCTTCCTGAAGTGAGACGCCCAGAACTGGACCCAATATTCTAGTTGGAATTTAATTGGAATTTAAACCAGACCAATCAGAGTCAAGCGGCCTGGTTTAAATTTCAAACAAATCTTGGCAGTTAACTGTCAGTCACTGTAAACTGGTGCATTCTCCATGGCAATGCCTCTACCAATCAGAGTTCACTTGCCAACCAATCAGCACTCACCTCATACAGTATAAAATGTATCATTTCCCTTACATTGGTATTCTTGTGATGTGTCCTGATGAATGCAAGATGAAAAGCTTAAACAAAATGTCCCTATTTTCAGCAATACTCTAGTTCTGTACTACCAAACGGCTATTTAGCACTATCCTCCTCCCAGTTCACAACACTTTCAAGTTTTTTCATCAGAACATTAATCCTGTAATCCTTCCTTTATCTGCCCTCCACACCCACGTCTAGGTCATTAATATAGATCAAGACAAGCAGGGGTCCGAGTACCGACTCCTGGGGAACCCTCACTATATTCCTTCCTCCAGTCCAAAGACAAACTGTTCACCAGTACTCTCTTGTTTCCTGTCACTCAGCAAATTTCATATCCTCCTGCCAAAGGCTTCAACTTTGCTGACAAGCCTGTTATGTGGCACTTTACCAAACACCTTTTGGAAGTCCGCATTCACCACATTAACCGCATTACCCTCATCAATCATCTCTCTTAAATCTTCAAAATCCTCAAGCACGTTCTCATAGTCAATCTGGAACTCTCTTCCCCAAAAGGTTGTGGAGGCTGTTAATTGGAGAGGGATAGATCTTTGAGGGTCAGGGTATCGAGGTATATGGAGTAATGGTGAGTAAATGGAGTTGTGGTATAGATCAGCCATGATCGGATTGAATGATGGAACAAGCTCGAGGGGCTGATTTTCTTTCGGGGGGTTAGGGGAGTGTCACATACACACTCAATAAATGCTGATTTCTCCCAACACCCAGACAAACACACGAACCAAATCCAGACTCCCCAGCTTCCCCAGGTCCCAGCACATTCCAGCTCTCCTCATCAGCCCCCCCCAATGCCCCCATATACTAAATATCAAAGATTTATATATCAGGACAAGAGAAATACCATCAAGCTTTGCTATGCTACAAAATTGTTTCTCTAATTCACTCGTTGAAAAGGCAGGTATTTATTACCCATCCCTAGTTGCCCTGTCATCTTCTCGAACCACGGGGAGCAGTTTGATACAAACTGAGTGACTTTGTTTTTTAGTGTTTTAGAGATACAGCACTGAAACAGGCCCTTCGGCCCATCGGGTCTGTGCCGACCATCAATCACCCATTTATACTAATCCTACACTAATCCCATATTCCTACCACATCCCCACCTGTCCCTATATTTCCCTACCACCTACCTATACTAGTGGCAATTTATAATGGCCAATTAACCTATCAACCTGAAAGTCTTTTGGTTGTGGGAGGAAACCGGAGCACCCGGAGGAAACCCACGCAGACACAGGGAGAACTTGCAAACTCCACACAGGCAGTACCCGGAATCGAACCCGGATCGCTGGAGCTGTGAGGCTGCAGTGCTAACCACTGCGCCACTGTGCCGCCCCTTGACTTGCTCGGCCATTTCAAAGGGCAGTTCAGAGTCAACCACATTATTGTCAGTCTGGAGTCACATGTAGGCCAGACCAGGTAAGGACGGCAGATTTCCTTCCTTGAAGGACATTAGTGAACCAGATGGGTTTTTACAACAATCGACAGCTTCATGGTCACTGTTGCTGGGACCGTCTGCTTTTCCAGAATTCAGATTCTCAAACTGCCCTGCCAGGAATTCAAGCTTTTGTTTTCTGCATTTTCAGTCTAAATGTCCAAACTAGGGATGGAGAATATACTTCAGCCTTACTAACGATGGCCACCGCCCGAGAATAAACGCTTTTGAAAACAGATGGAGATATGGTTGAAAGTTACAAAGTGAAGGGTTGAGATAAAGGAAAGATTGCAGGATTAATGTTCCACACAGTCTGTTGGGATCAATGTTATTTGTGATGCACCTGAGTGATTTACGCTTCGGGAACAATATAATGAAACTTGGTGGATAGGACGATGTTACAACCAGGTGAGAAAGGGGTCTAGGGTTCCCTTTCAGCCTTCACCTGGTCTTACTGTAACAGGGTTTAATTTTATACACACCGTGTTTTTTAGCTCCCTCTTGGTGAATCCTTGTTCACTGCTTTCCAATTATCAGGCAAAGAAACCAACACAAACAGGCTTTCTTAGGTTTAAAGAAGAAAAGTTGAAATTTATTAAACTTAAACTCTAATTTGGTTGACACCTACTGATACAAAACGTGCCCATGCTAGCGTGCATATGCAATACACACAATAGAGACAGAAAAGAGTGGAAGAAAAATAAAGTGGAAAGGTTTGAGGCAATTTCGGCAAGTTGTTATGGTTTTTTGAGCTCACTGTAGAGTCTTTGATTGTAGATAGATCTTGCTTTTTGTTGGAGCCCAGTATTCTTCTTAAACCTTGTTTGCTGTAGGAAACTTTTCTCTCTTGGGGTCCATGTGTCTTCAGTGGATTCAGAGTGGATGGGAGCAGGCAGACAGGAGAGGCTGTGGCGAGCCAGCCAGGAGAGATCTTCTCAGTCCAGGAGCATTCTGCTTTCTGCCCAAACTGTTTGTACAAATTCAAAAAACTCAGGTTGCCCAGCAGGTTAGTCATGTGACTAGCTGGTTTGACCAGGTCTGTTTTTGTATTTGGCCATCTTAGCAGTCACCCTGGAATGAGAGCTCCCCCACCTTCAATGCCTGGCGATCAAAAGTCCATTGTGGGGTGAATGTCAGGGAATGGCCGCATTGTCCTTCCAAACACCCTCTGTTAATATGCAAACATCCCTTCCAGCCATGGCCGATCTGTTTAACAAGTCCTCCCCTCACTTCAGTAACAGTGTAAAATCAACGTTCATGACAAAATTAATGTGCCTCATTCTTGGCAGGTGGGGGCCTTACATTGACAACAAATTGAGAGATAAGAGTCGTGAAAGACTAGAGGAGGAACTGAAAAGACTAGTGGGGTGGGCAGCTAGGAGGCAGATCTTGTTGAATCAAAAAATGTGATCAATGTATTGTGGATGCAAGAATAAGGAGAGGAAGGTTAGCATAAGTAATGAGTCTTTAAATGAAGTAGAGAATACAGTGACCGTAGGGTGTGGATACAAAGGTCAACAAAGCTAGCAGTAGATTTACTAATTTCAGCAGTGTGTACCATCTACACGATGCACAACAGCAATGCACCAAGGTTCCTTTAACAGCACCTTCCAAACCTGTGACCTCTACCACCTGGAAGGACAAGGGCAGCAGATGCAGGGGAACACCATCACCTGCAAGTTCCCCTCCAAGTCACACACCGTCCTGACTTGGAACTATATCGCCATTCCTTCACTGTCGCTGGGTCAAAATCCTAGAACTCCCTTCCTAACAGCACTGTGGGTGTACCTACCCCACATGGACTGCAGTGGTTCAAGAAGGCAGCTCACCACCACCTTCTCAAGGGCAATTAGGGATGGGCAATAAATGCTGGCCTGGCCAGCGACGCCCACATCCCATGAAATATATTTTTAAATTTAAATTCCAATTCTTCAGCACTCATCATCTTTCCAGCTCTCGTGTCACTGTCCCAGGCTTGACTTAAATAAAGCTACAGTCTCCCTCTGTGCGTCTTTGGACATCCTCTGAAGGGCACATCAAGGCACTCATCATTGTATCCTAACAAGCAGCAACTCCAATTGTCCTATCCTACTCTCTGCTGCTCTTTCTGACCTACCGCCTGCCAGCACTAATTCAACAACTTCCTTCCCAACCTTCTGCTCACTCCCAGCTCTAACCCTGTAAACTCTGCCTGTCGACCAACTCTCATCACATCTCTCCCCACATCTCCCTCCAGAATGGATGTTCAATCAAACCCTTGTCATCCTGAGTTTATTATAAGCAATCACATTGACGTTTAGCATTCACAGGTTGATGTCACTTTTCCCTGTGTGGCTACACCTTGCACCACTTGCCCAGCTCAAACCATCGCATTGATGATGTAACCTTGATCCTTAAATCACACCTTGCTCTGTCTTCCTACTCCTCAGCGACTTCTCCTTTAAGTATCTCACCTTGTTCCATCCCTCAGGCCTCTCATTTAAAATCCACATTCTGTCCCCCCACCCAAAGACTAATCCCAATTTCTCATATCTTCTGTGCTTTCTTCTCTCAACCTCTGCACTGAGTGACTACTCATCCTCAGTGATTTCACCCTCCATCTCAGCTTCTCTCTCTCCCGCATTCACTACCCTATTATCTTCCCCAAACCGCGCTCTCCCCAGAGAAATACTGCTCCCCATACACAGGGCCCTGTTCTTTGCAGACAGAAAGAATATGTATACACATTGCGCCTGTTTCAGCTAAACAAAATAAGTGACAGCCATTCACTGGTTCATTCCTCACGGCAATGCCTTGACCAATCAGAGTCAAGCTGCCTGGTTTAAATTTCAAACAAAGTTGGGCAGTTAACTGTCAGTCAACGTAAACTGGTGCATTCTCCATGGCAATGCCTCTACCAATCAGAGTTCACCTACCAACCAATCAGCACACTCTTATGCAGTATAAGTTGTTGTTTTCCCTTAAGTTGGTTATTCTTGTGGGTTGTCCTGATGAGTGCAAGATGAAAAGCTTTGACAACATGTCTCTATTTTCAGATATTGACTTGTTAAATCACACCCTCTCCAGCACCAATGATGCTCTTGACCCCACTAGAACTATTATTCCTTGTTCCCCTGGTATAACCCCTCTTCCCCACTCCCTTAAGTCCAAGGGATGCAGACTTGAACGTCTTTGGCTAATAACTGGTTAGATCACTGAGAGTATTATCAGACAATGCTCTCCATTACTAAAACTGACCACAATTCAAAGATCATCCTCGAATACAAAGATAACAATTAGCTTCTCTTCTCCACCACTGTCTTCTTAAACCCCTCTCCCCTGTCCCCTCCACCCTCACCTCCAACAATAACTGCCAGGAGCTCATCAACTTCTTTGTTACTAAGATCAAGACAATCCAATCAGCTGCCTTGCTACGACCCTCACTTCCACTAACCCACCTGACCAACCTTCCTCTAAAGAGGAAGGGCACTTCCCCGTCCGAGCCCTGAACTCCCATCTTCCCCGTCCGAGCCCTGAACTCTCACCTTTCTCTAGTTTCTCTCCTATCTCTCCTCATGCCCTCTCTGAGCTCATCCTGTCCATGAGACCCACCTCCCACTCTTATTCCCACTAAACTGCTGATCTCCCACCATCCCCTCCTGATCTCCATGTAGCCGATATTTGTTATCCGTTCTCTCTCTTTAGGTAATAAAAAGAAGAAATGCTGGAATCACTCAGCAGGTCTGGCAGCATCTGTGGAAAGAGAAGCAGAGTTAACATTTCGGGTCAGTGACCCTTCGGGTTCTGAAGTCTTTTCTGTGACTTCATCAAAAAATTCAAATAGGAATATAGGAACAGGAGTAGGCTATTCAGCCTGTCGAGCCTACTCCACCATTCAATTAGATCACAGCTGATCATCTACCTCCGCGCCACTTTCCTGTGCTATCCCCATATCCCTTGATGTCGTTAGTATCCAGAAATCCATTGATTTCTGTCTTGAACATGCTCAGTGATTGAGCTTCCTCTCTGGGGTAGAGAATTCCAAAGATTCACCATCCTCTGAGTGAAGATTAGACAAGCATGATCTCCCTTTTACAAATTCATTCTGGCTGTTCCTCATTTTGCAAATCTGTACTGGCTCTCCTTAATTAACTCAAACCGCTCCAAGTGCCTGTTGATTTTTTTTTCCCTGTTTATCGTTTCTAAAACCTTATCAACCACTGATGTTAATCTAACTGGCCTGTAGTTGCTAGGACTGTCCTTACACCCTTTCTTGAATAAGGGTGTCACATTTGCCATTCTCCGATCCTGTGGCACTGACCCCATATCTAGGGAAGATTGGAAGATTATGAAAAGCCCTTCCACTATCTCCACTCCCACTTCTTTCAGCAACCTGGGATGCAAGCCATTCGGGCCAGGTAATTTATTCACTCTAAGCATAACCAGCCTTTCCAGTACATCCTGTCTATCAATTTTCACCCCATCCATTATCTCTACCAGCTCTACTTCTACCGATATTTTGTCAGCATCCTCTTCCTTAGTAAACACTGATACAAAGTATTCAGTAAGTGCCCTGCACCACAAAGCATATATCACCCTCTTTGTCCTTAACTGCTTTCTATTTACATGCTGGTAGAAGATTTTTGGTTTCCCTTTTATGTTAACTGCCATTCTGTTCTCATATTCCCCTCTCAACTTATTGTATTTGGCCTGGCTCCTGTTTGAACAATTCACCTGACGTGCATCATACACCCTTTTGTTTTTGGTTTCATCTTATTCTCTCCCTCCCTTGTCTTCCAAGGAGCCCTGACTTCGGTTGCCCTGCCTTTCATCCTTGTTGGAATGTTCCTGGTCTGTATCTGAAACAACTCCTAGTTTAAAGATCACCCATTGTCCTGTTACATATTTTCCTATCAGTCTTTGGTTCCCGGCTAGATCCCCTCTGATCCCACTGAAGTCAGCCCTCTTCCAATTTAGAAGTTTTACTTTAGATTGTTCCTTGCTCTTCTCCATTACTAATCTAAACCTATGATACAATGATCACTCTTATCCAAGTGCTCCTACACAGACACTTGGCCCACCTCGTCCCCCAGCACCAGATCCAGCAATGCCTCCGTTCTAGTTAGACTGAGAACATACTGGTCAAGAGTTGAAATATTGATGCTACAAGAGGTCAGAGCAGGGAGATGAATGCTTTCATATTTTAACCCTCAGGAACACCAGTTTACTGCCAAGCTGGGGTTTTGGGCTGGGGTTAAAATCAAATGCAAGGCTCAGGCTTCTATTTGGTGGAAAGTGGGGAGGTGGGGGTGCTTGAGCTGTTTTGTATGTGTTTTATGGTCAGTGCGTATGTTATACAGGCTGAGCTGGTGAAGGTCCAATGAATATAACTGGAGTAGTGTTGGTGCTGTCAGTAAAGTGTGACTGACTGACTAAGATTAAATAGTTGGGAAGAGTTTATAGGGTGTGTAAGAGGAGATGTCACGAGGTATGTGTACCTATAGGTGCTGTGTATAATGTGCAAGATTGAGACAGGATGCATTCCTGGTGACCTATGTCATATGAATATTCTTGCAGTACTTTGATGAGGGATAGGCATCAGTAGCAAGGCCAACATTTATTGCCCATCCTTTAATTGCCCTCCCCTAACAGCACTGTGGCTGTACCACCATTAAAGGGCAATTAGAGATGGATGATAAATGCTGGACCTTGTCAGCAAGGCTCACATCACATGAACAAATTAGAAAAAAAATGGTGGTGTTGATGTCATGTTTTTGAGCTGCTGCAGTGTATGTGGTGCAGGTACAGCCACAGTGCTGTTAGGAAGGGACTTATAGAGTCATTTACAGTGTAGAAGGAGGCCATTCAGTCCATCAAACCCGTACTGTCGCTCCATGGAGCTCAGTCCCACTCCCCCCGCTCGATCCTCACAGCCCCGCAAATCTATTTCCTTCGAGTGGCCATTCAATTTTCTTTTGAAGTCATTGATCACCTCCGTTTCCATCACCCTCGTAGGCAACAAGTTCCAAGTCATTACCACCTGCTGCATTTAAAAAAATCTTCCTCATATTGCCCCTGTATCTCTTGCCCAAATGTCCCCGAGTCCTTGTACCGTTAGTAATGGAAACAGGTTTTCCCTTGTCTAACTTATCTAAGCCTGTCATAATCTTGTACACCTCAAATCTCCCCTCAATCTCCTTTGATTGAAGGAGAGGAACCTCAGTTCCAGGATTTTGACCCAGTGACAGTGAAGGAACGGCGATATAGTTCCAAGTCAGGATGGTGTGTGACTTGGAGGGGAACTTGCTGGTGGTGGAATTCCCATGTGTCTACTGCTCTTGACCTTCTAGTTGGTAGAGGTCACGGGTTTGGAAGGTGCTGTCTAAGGAGCCTTGGTGAGTTGCTGCAGTGCATCTTGTAGATGGTACACACTGCTGCCACTGTGCGTCGGTGGTGGAGGGAGTGAATGTTTGTAGATGGGGTGCCAATCAAGCGGGCTGCTTTGTTCTGGCTGGTGTCGAGCTTCTTGAGTGTTGTTGGAGCTGCACCCATCCAGGCAAGTGGACAGTATTCCATCATACTCCTGACTTGTGCCTTGTAGATGGTGGACAGGCTTTGGGGAGTTAGGAGGTGAGTTATTCACTGCAGAATATTTTTGAACCATGGGACTGTGTGTCAGCTCTTGGTTTGTGTTGTTGTGTGAATTGCATGCATTACATGGGATTGAGAGACATGTTAACATTTTCTGATGCGAGACTTCCTACCTCTCTCTCCCTCTCTCCCTCACTCCCCTCACTTCCCCCACCCCCACAGGGTGTGAGGAAACCCTTCTCTGAAGTCATCAAAGCGAATATCGGTGATGCACACGCCATGGGACAGAAGCCAATCACCTTCATCCGCCAGGTAGGTTATGTTTTATTTTATGTGGGAGATTAGTTCAGGGGCAGAGAGTTGCTTGTGTTTAAGTGTAACCCGGGGTGAGAATGTTTATGTACAGCTGAACGCTGATGCTGTGTGTGATTTCCATTGTTGGTTTATTTTTGCATGAAGATCTTTGTACCCAGCTGTTATTCTCACCTGCTACTAACTGACTCTGACTGTGCTCTCAGCTGGATCTGTGTGTTTCTGGAGTACACTGGCCATACAGACATCAACCCAGTAACCTGACAGGTACTGGCATTAAACCCAGATGAACATCCCGGACAGATGTCAGCAGTTTAAATTTAACTGGATTTACCGGCTGGGAATTTGCCTGTCCTTCAATACCTCTCTACTGTCGTCTAGCTGGGTGGGACTGCTCTCACCTGGGTCCATTCTTATCTATCACATCCCAGCCAGAGAATCACCTGCAATGGCTTCTCTTCCTGCTCCTGCCCCGTTACATCTGGTGTCCCTCAATGATCTATCCTTGGCCCCATCCTATTTCACATCTACATGCTGCCCCGCGGCGACATCATCTGAAAACACAATATCCACATGTGGACTGAAGACACTCAGCTCTACCTCACCACTACCTCTCTCTACTCCTCCAGTGTTCCCAAACTTTCAGACTGCTTATCCGACATGCAGTACCAGACAATCAGAAACTTCCTCCAATTAATTATATAGAATTTACAGCACAGGAACAGGCCATGCCGTCGAAACAGTCTATGCCAACAATTAATATTGGGAAGTCTGAAGCCATTGCCTTCACTCCCACCTCAAGCTGCATTTCCCAGACACCAACTCCATCCCTCTCCCTGGCACCTGTCTGAGGCTGAACCTTGGCATCACATTTGACCCCGAGCTGAACTTCCGACCTCATATTCATGCCATCACTATGACGCCTTTCTACTTCCTGTAACATCACCTGACATCACCCCTTCTCAGCTCATCTGATGCTGAAACCCTTATTCATGCCTTCGTTACCTCTGGACAATAAATTCCAACGCACACCTGACTGCTCTGCCACATTCTACTCTCCGTAAACTTGAGGTCATCCAAAACTATGTTGCCCGTGTCCTAACTCGCACCAAGTCCCATTCCCCTATCACCCCTGTACTCACTGACCTACATTAACACACACCAAGTCCTGTTCCCCTATCACCCCTGTACTCACTGACTGACATTAACACACACCAAGTCCCGTTCCCCTATCACCCCTGTACTCACTGACCTACATTAACACACACCAAGTCCCGTTCCCCTATCATCCCTGTACTCACTGACCTACATTAACACACACCAAGTCCCGTTCCCCTATCACCCCTGTACTCACTGACCTACATTAACACACACCAAGTCCCGTTTCCCTATCACCCCTGTACTCACTGACCTACATTAACACACACCAAGTCCCGTTCCCCTATCACCCCTGTACTCACTGACCTACATTAACACACACCAAGTCCCGTTCCCCTCTCAACCCTGTACTCACTGACCTACATTGATTCCCCATCAAGCAAAGTGTTGATTTTAAAATTCGCATCCCTGGTTTTCAAATCCCTCCATGTCCTCACCTCTCCCTATCTCTGTCATCTCCTCCAGCCTCACAACCCTCTGAGATATCTACACTCCTCTAATTCTGGCCTCTTGAGCATCCCTCATTTTAATAGAATCATAGAAAGTTTAAGGCACAGAAAGAGGCCACTTGGCCCATCGTGTCTGTGCTGGCTGAAAAATGATCCACCCAGTCTGATCCCACCTTCCAGCATTTTGTCCGTAGCCCTGCAGATTACGGTACTTGAGGTGCATATCCAGACTCCTTTTGAATGAGTTGAGGGTTTCTGCCTCAACTACCCTTTCAGGCAGTGAGTTCCAGACCTTCACCACCCTCTGGGTGAAAACATTTTTCCTCATCTCCCCTCTAATCTTTCTGCCAATCACTTTCAATCTATGCTCCCTGGTCACTGACCTCTCTAAGATGAATTGATCCTTCACCTCCACTCTATCCAGGCCCCTCACAATTTTTCACATTTCAATCAGATCTCCCCTCAGCCTTCTCTGTTCCAAGGAGAACAACCCCAGTCTATCCAATCTTTCCTCAAAGCTGCAATTTTCCAGTCCTGGCAACATCTTTGTAAATCTCCTCTGTACCCTCTCTAGTGCAATTACATCCTTTCTGTAATGAGGTGACCAGAACTGTACACAGTACTCAAGTTGTGGCCTAAATAATGATTTATACAGTTCCAGCATAACCTCCCTGCTCTTATATTCTATACCTCAGCTAATAAAGGAAAAGATTAACCTCCTTATCAACCTGACCTGCTCCATTCAGGGTTCTGTGGATATTCACTCCAAGGTTCCTCACTACCTCTACACTTCTCAGTATTTTCCCATTAATCGTGTATTCCTTTGCCTTGTTTGACCTCCCCAAATGCATCACCTCACACTTCTCCAGGTTGAATTCCATTTGCCACTTTTCTGCCCATCTGACCGGATCATCAATATCTTCCTGCAGCCTTCAGCTATCCTCCTCACTATCTACCACATGGCCAATCTTTGTGTCGTCTGCAAACTTCTTGCCCCCTACATTTACGTCCAAATCGTTAATGGGCAGCACAGTGGCGCAGTGGTTAGCACCACAACCTCATAGCTCCAGCAACCCGGGTTCAGTTCTGGGTACTGCCTGTGCGGAGTTTGCAAATTTTCCCTGTGACCGCGTGGGTTTCTGCTGGGTGCTCCGGTTTCCTCCCACAGCCAAAGACTTGCAGGTTGATAGGTAATTGGCCATTGTAAATTTCCCCTAGTGTATGTAAGTAGTAGGAGAATGGTGGGGATGTGGTAGAGAATATGGGGTTAATGTAGGATTAGTATAAATGGGTGGTTGATGGTCGGCACAGACTCGATGGGCCGAAGGGCCTGTTTCAGTGCTGTATCTTTAAATAAAATAAAATAAAAAGCAGGGGACGCAGTACTGAACCCTGCGAAATGTCACCGGAAACAGCCCTCCAGTCACTAAAACACCTGTCAACAATTACCCCTTGTTTCCTGCCACTGAGCCAATTTTGTATCCACCTTGTTGCATTTCCCTGGATCCCATGGGATTTTATTTTTTTAACCAGTCTGCCATGTGGGATATTGTCAAAGCCTTGCTAAAATCCATGTAGACCACATTAACTGCACTGCCCTCATCTATCTTCCTTGCTTCTTCCAAAAATTCGATCAAGTTGGTCAAACAAGATCTTCCCTTAACAAATCCATGCTGACTATCTCTGATTAACCTGTGCCTTTCTAAGTGACAGTTTATCCTGTCTCTCAGAGTAGATTCCAATAATTTGCCCAATACCAAGACTAGACTGACTGGCCTGTAATTATTCAGTTTATCCCTCACTTTTTAACAGAGGTACAACATTAGCAGTTCTCAGATCCTCTGGCACCACACCTGTATCCAGTGAGAACTGGAAAATGATGGTCAGACCCTCTGCTATTTCCTCTCTTGCTTCTTTTAACAGCCTAGGATACATTTCATCTGGCCCTGGAGATTTATAAACTTTCAAGGATGCTAATCCCGTTAATACTTCCTCTGTCCCTATGTTTATCACATCCAATACTTCACACTCCTCCTCCTTAACTACAATATCTGCACTGTCCCCCTCTTTTGTGAAGGAAGACGCAAAGTATTCATTAAGAACCAAACCCACATCTTCCGCCCCTACACATAGGTTACCTTTTTGGTCTTTTATGGGCCCTATTCTTTCCTTAGTTATCCTCTTGCTCTTAATGTATTGATAAAACATCTTTGGGTTCACCTTGATTTTGCTTGCCAATATTCTTTCAGGCCCTCTCTTTGCTTTCCTAATTTCCTTTTTGATTTCACCCCTCCACTTTCTATACTCCTCTCAGCTTTCTGTAGTATTGAGTTCTTGGTGTCAGACATAAACTTTCCTTTTCTGCCTTATCTTACTCTGTAAGCTCCTTGACATCCAGGGGGCTCTAGATTTGGCCGCCTCACCCTTTTTCTTTGTGGGAACATGTTTACTCTGAACCCCCTTTGAATGCCTCCCACTGTTCTGACACTGATTTACCTTCAAGTAGCTGTTTCCATTCCATTTTTGCTGAATCACTTCTCAGCTTAGTAGAATTGGCCTTGCCCCAATTGAGAACTCTAACTCCTGTTCTATCTCTGTCCTTTTCCATAATTATGTTAAAACAGACTGAATTATGATCACTATCACCAAAATGCTCTCCCACTGCCACTCCTTCCACCTGCCCAGCTTCATTTCCTGAAACTGAGTCTAAAACTGCGCCCTCTCTTGTTCGACTTGCTACATACTCGGCAAAAAAGTTCTCCTGAATGCACATCAAGAATTCTGCTCCCTCAATTCCTTTTACACTAAAACAATCCCAGTTAATATTGGGGTAATTAAAATCCCCTACTATTACTGCCCCTTTGGTCTTGCACTTCTCAGACATTTGTCTACATATCTGCTCTATTATCTCCCTCTGACTGTTTAGGGGTCTATAGTACACTCCCAGCAGTGTGATTGCCCTTTTTTGTTCCTTAGCTCAATCGATATGGCCTCATTTGATGAACCTTCCAACATATCCCTCCTCACAGCTGTAATGGTTTCCTTGGCCAAAATTGCCACTCCCCCTCCTTTCTTATCCCCCTCCCTGTCGCATCTGAAAACCCTGTAACCAGGAACGTTGAGCTGCCATTCCTGTCCCTCCTTAAGCCATGTTTCTGTAATAGCTATGATATCATACTGCCACGTGTCTATCTGTGCCCTCAGCTCATCTGCTTTATTTGCTATACACCTTGCATTGAAATAGATACCCTTGAGCACGTCCAAACTCTATTTTTTATTTTCTATCCCTTGTTTCCTCTGTCTTCCAGACTCATCCATTAATTTTCTGCCTTCCATTTTCATTTTGGATTTTGTCCCAGCTGAGTCTACCCTCAGTTCCCCATCTTTTATTTTATTTTTTTTAATTCAGAGATATAAGCACTGAAACAGGCCCTTCGGCCCACTGAGTCTGTGCCAACTAACAACCACCCATCACTACTCTCCCAGTCTTCCCTGTGCACTCCTGTGCAGCTGAGCCACCCATGGTACCTTAGGTAACTTGGTGTCACATTGGGTCTGCTAACACACCTGTGAAATGTGTTTTAGGATTTTTTATCTCTATTAAAGGTACTACATAAATTTCTGTTGGCGTTGTTCTGATTGGTTGACTAACAGTTTGTCTCTCTCCCAGGTTTTAGCGATCTGTACATTTCCAAACCTCATGTGTGATCACACAGTCCCGGACGATGCCAAAAAAAGAGCAGAGAGAATCTTAAACGCATGTGGGGGTAACAGTATTGGTAAGATGACTCTCCAAAAACACCAGGGCTTTAACTCACACTGTCCTGTTAACTAAGAGAATGCATTGACGGAGAGAGGGGGTTTCTAAACCCCTGTTTTCACACTGTCTGTATAACTACCTCCTTACCGGTTAGATACAGAGGGAAGGTGTTAAATACACTTACCTGACAAGGAGTTTTCAATGGAAATGAAATGGGGAAATTATTTTATACTGTTGCAGTCACATTCTACCCCATTGACTCCTTGTCCCCCTGTCTTAGCTCTCACCCTCTCTCTTACCCCTCAATCTCCATCTGCCTTACACACTTTCTCATTCCCTTTTTTCCCCTCTTCCCTGTAACTCCCTCACAATATCCATCTCCCTGTCACAACCATTTCCCTCTTACACTGTCTTCCCTCTCCCTCTCGCTCTCCTCCTTTATCTGTCAATCAGTGTCATCATTTCTCCATCAGTGTCATCATTTCTCCCTCCTTTCCTTCTGTGTCCTACTCTTTCCTCCTCTCTCTCTCTTTTCTCCATTTCCCCTTCACTTCTCTTTCTTCCTTTTTACCATTTCCTTTCCCCCTTTTCTTCAACTCTTTCTTTCCAGCTCATGAATTGGGATCCAGTCTATGAGTAATGTGATGTGTGATGAGTCTAGCTTGGGAGGAACAAGTGAGTTTGAACCTCTGGTTCATGAAGCCCTCCACCACTGGGGGTTTTCCTCACCTCATGTCTGCCACCGTTTTAGACTCATTGATAGAGATTAATCATAAGAAATTGGAACAGGAGTAGGCCATTCAGCCCCTCGAACCTGCTCCACCATTCAATACCATCATGGCTGATCTGATTGTGGCTGTAACTCCACTTTCCTGCCTGCCCCATAACCCTCGACTCCCTTGTAGATCAAAAAATCTGTCTAACTCTGCCTTGAATATATTCAATGATGCAGCCTTCACTGCTCTCTGGGGAAGAGAATTCAAAATGCTAACAACCCTCTGAGAGAAGAACTTCCTCCTCATCTCCATCTTAAATGGGAAACTCCTTATTCTGGAACTTTTTCCCTAGTTCTAGATTCCCCCATGAGCATCCCCCCTGTCAAGCCCCCTCTGAATCTTCATGTTTCAGTAAGATCACCTCTCATTCTTCTAAACTCCAATGATTATAGGCCCAAGCTGCTCAACCTTTCCTCATAAGACAACCCCTTCATCCCAGCAATCAGCCTAGTGAACCTTCTCTGAACTGCTTCCAATGTAAGTATATCCCTCCTTGGGTAAGTAGAGCAAATTTGTACACAGTACTCTAGGTGTGGCCTCACCAACGCCCTGTACATTTGTAGAAAGACTTCCCGTATTGTATACTCCATTCACCTTGTAATAAATGCCAACATTCCATTTGCCTTCCTAATCACTTGCTGTACCTGCATGCCAACTTTTTGTAATTCATGCACAAAGAAACCCAGCCCCCTCTGTACCACAGCATTCTGCAATCTCTCTCCATATTAGTAATCTTCTTTTTCATTCTTCCTGCCAAAGTGGAAGTGGACACCCTTACATTTTCCCACATTATATGCCATCTGCCAAATTGTTGCCCAGTTGCTGAACCTATTTATATCCCTTTTGCAAACGCTTTCTACCCTCCTCACAACTTGTTTTCCTACTGAATTGTCAGCAGGTTTGGCTACAAGACACTCGGTCCCTTCATCGGTCATTATTATAGATTGTAAATAGTTGAAGCCCCAGCACTGATCTCTGTGGCACTCCACTAGTTACAGCTTGCCAACCTGAAAAAGACCCATTTATCCCGACTCTCTCTTTCCTATTAGTTAACCAATCCTCTATCCATGCTAATTTGTTACCCCCTACACAATGAGCTCTTACCTTGTGTAGTAACCTTTTAGGTGGTACTTTATCGAATGCCTTTTGGAAATCCAAATACACAACATCTACTGGTTCCTCTTTCTTCACCCTGCTTGTTACATCCTCAAAGAAATGCAATAAATTTGTCAACACGATTTCCTTTTCACAAAGCCATGTTGACTCTGCCTGATTGCGTTATGATTTTCTAAATGACCTGCTTAATAATGCATTCTTGCATATTCACAATGACAGATGTTAGGCTAACTGGCCTATAGTTTCCTGCTTTCTGTCTCTCTCCTTTCTTGATCAGAGGTGTTACATTTGCAGTTTTCCAATCCATTGGGACCTTTCCAGTATCCAGGGAATTTTGGAAGATTACAATGAAATGCATCCACTATCTCTGTAGCCACTAATTTTAAGACCCTAGCATGCAGGCCATCAGATCCAGGGGACTTGTCAGCCTTTAGTCCCATTAGTTTTCCTAGTACTTTTTCTCTAGTGATCATGATTGTTTTAAGTTCCTCCCTCCCTTTTGTCTCCTGATTTTCTACTATTCTTGGGATGCTTTTTGTGTCTTCTACTGTGAAGGCAGATACAAAATACTTGTTCAAAGTCTCTGTCATTTCCTGTTCTCCCATTATTAATTCCCCAGTCTCATCTCTAAGGGACCAACACTTACTTTAGCTACTCTCTTCCTTTTTATATACTTGTAGAAGCCTTTGCTGTCTGTTCTTGTATTTCTTGCTAGTTCTCTAAATTTTCCCTCTTTTCTTTTTAGTCATCCTTTGCTGGTTTCTAAAATGTTCCCAATCTTCTGGCCTATCACTAATCTTTGCAGCACTGTACGCCTTTTCTTTCAATTTGATACCACCATTAACTTCCTTAGTTAGTCATGGATGGTGTATCCTGCTCATATAGTCTTTCTTTCTCAATGGAATATATCTTTGGTGCGAGTTCTGAAATATTTCTTTTAAATGTCTGCCACTGCTTCTGTGCCATGTTACCTATTAAACTATTTTCCCAGTCTGCTGTAGCCAACTCTGTCCTCATATCCTGGTAATTGCCTTTAAGTTTAAGACACTAGTTTCAGACCCAAACTTCTAATCTTCAAACTGAATGTGAAATTCATCATGTTTTGATCACTCTTGCCTAGAGGCTCCTTTACTATGAGGTCATTAATTAATCCTGTCTCATTACACATTACCAGGTCTAAAAGAGCCTGCTCCCTGGTTTGTTCCAGAGTGCATTGTTCTGAGAAACTGCCCCAAATACATTTTATGAACTCTTCCTCTAGGCTACCTTTGCCAATTTAATTCATCCAATCAATATGAAGATTACTGTTGTGACCAGGTGAGAAAGGGGTCTAGGGTTCCCTCTCAGCCTTCACCTGGTCTTTCCGTAACAGGGTTTTATTTTTAAATACACCATTTTTTTTTAGCTCCCCCTTGGTGAATCCTTGTTCACTGCCTTCCAATTATAAGGCAAAGAAACCAGCACAAACAAGCTTTCTTAGGTTTAAAGAAAAAAGGTTGAACTTTATTAAACTAAATTCAGTTAACACCTACGGATATGCGAGGCACCCACGCTAGCATGCATACGTGATATACACAGGCAGATAGAGACAGAAAAGAGCAGAAGAAATGAAGTGGAAAAGTTTGAGGCAATATCTGAAGATGGTTTTGGTTACTGTTCTTCAAGCTCGCTGTAGAGCCTTTGATTGTAGGTAGGTCATGCTTTTCATTGGGGCCCAGTATTCTTCTTAAACCTTGTTTGATGTTGGAGACCTTTCTTTCTTGAGGTTCATGTGTCCTCAGTGGGTCCAGAGGCTTGTGAGAAAGAGATGGGAGCAGACAGGAAAGGTCTTCTCACTCCAGTAGCAAACTTTCTCAGTTCAAACTCTTTGTGGCTAGTTCAAAAAAACCTGGACCAGCCAGTTACTCATGTGATCAGCTGGTTTAATCAGTCCTCGCTTTTGTGGATTGTATCACCTTAGCAGTCTCTGGAATGCTCTTCCTTACACCTTCAATGCCTGGTGATCAAAATCCATTGTGGTTGAATGTGTCAGGGAATGGGCCTTTGTCTCCACAAGCACTGTCTGTTAGTACGCAAATGTTTTTCAGCTAAGTGCCTGGCAGCCCTTGTAACTGGCCTTCTCTTCTTCCCAGCAACAGTTTAAAATCAATATTCATAGGACACAATTAATATGCCTCATTCTTGGCAGGTGTGGGCCTGCGTGACCATTACAATCGCCCACAATTATTGCAGATTGCTGTGATTGGTCAACAACTCAATTATCATTGTATCATGTGACTACCAGGATGGCAGGAGGTGAATTAGATGGATCTTAGTCTTTCTTCTTCCAGTTGTTGTGGATGGTGGAAAGGGTGGCTCCCACTGTTCACCTCCCAGCTGACTACAATCGTATTTTGTTAAAAATGGTGAGTTAGTCCCTGAGTGGTTTTTTTTTTAGAGTCGAATAAATAGGTTTTCTCATAGGTTAAAAAAAGTAACTATTTTTGCACTATTTCCGAAATGGTCACAACCTCACCCACACACATGCTCAAGAATAGATAGAGAGAAAAGGGTAAGTAGATTCAAGTGAGGTAGCTGTTCATGGTTTGTGGTAAACCTGTTGAATCTTCTAAGGAGGACGGTCTCTTTTGAAGGGGCAGGCCTGGATGTTTGTAGTCTGAACTTGTTGAGGTGTTGCAGATTTCAGGAGGTTGAGTTCAGACTGGAGGTGGTAGTTCCTTTCAGTTCTCTGTTGCAGCAAGTTGAAGTATAGCATTAGCAGGAGGGCTCCTTCTTTGCTTGGCTCAATCTCCTACACAGCCTCTGGCTGGACTGCTTTCTGAAGGTGTCGGCTTCAACTCTCCTCTCTCTCTAGAGGGCTACCTTTTAAGGACAAAAGGTTGACACATGGCCTTCTCCCCTGGTATGACCACAATTAAACAGGAGGAGACTCCACTAATATCCCCGACCTCAGTGATGGGGGAACCCAGCATATCAATGCAAAAGACAAGGCTGAAGCATTTTCAACCACCTTCAGCCAGAATTGCCGAGTGGATGATCCATCTCAGCCTCCTCCTGAAGTCCCCAGCATTACAGATGCCAGTCTTCAGCCAAACCGATTCAATCCACTATATCAGGAAACAGCAGAAGGCACTGGATACTGCAAAGGATATGGGCCCTGACACTATTCCAGCAGTAGCACTGAAGACCTGTGCTCCAGAATTTGCCTCATCCTGAGCCAAGCTGTTCCAACACTGGCATCTACCCAGCAATGTGGAAAATTGCCCACATATGTCTTGTACACAAAAATCAGGACAAATCCAGCCCAGCCAATTACCGCCTTATCAGTCTATTCTCAATCGTCAGCAAAGTGATGGAAGGGGTTGCCGGCTGTGCTATCAAGCAGCACTTGCTCAGCAGAAACCTGCTCAGTGACGCTCAGTTTGGGTTCCGCCAGGGTACTCAGCTCCTGACCTCATTTACAGCCTTGATCCAAACATGGACAAAAGAACTGAACTCCAGAGGTGAGGTGAGAGTGACTGCCCTTGACGTCAAGGAGTCCTAGCAAAACTGAGGTCAATGGGAATCAGGGGGAAAACTCTCCTACAGTTAGAGCCAAAGGAAGATGGTTGTGGTTGTTGGAGGTCAATCATCTCAGCCCAGGACATCACTGCAGGAGTTTTTTTTATTCATTCATGGGATGTGGGCGTCGCTGGCCAGGCCAGTATTTATTGCTCATCCCTAATTGCCCTTGAGAAGGTAGTGCTGAGCTGCCTTCTTCAACCGTTGCAGTCCTTGTGAGGTAGGTATACCCACAGTGCTGTTAGAAAGGGAGTTCCAGGATTTTGACCCAGCGACAGTGAAGGAACGGCGATATAGTTCCAAGTCAGGATGGTGTGTGACTTGGAGGGGAACTTGCAGGTGGTGGTGTTCCCATGTATTTGCTGCCCTTGTCCTTCTAGTTGGTAGAGGTCGTGGGTTTGGAAGGTGCTGTCTAAGGAGCCTTGGTGCATTGCTGCAGTGCATCTTGTAGATGGTACACACTGCTGCAACTGTGCGTCGGTGGTGGAGGGAGTGAATGTTTGTGGATGGTGTGCCAATCAAGCAGGCTGTTTTGTTCTGGATGGTGTCGAGCTTCTTGAGTGTTGTTGGAGCTGCACCCATCCAGGCAAGTGGAGAGTATTCCATCACACTCCTGACTTGTGCCCTGTAGATGGTGGACAGGCTTTGGGGAGTCAGGAGGTGAGTTACTAAAAGAACAAAGAACAGTACAGCACAGGAACAGGCCATTCGGCCCTACAAGCCTGCGCTGATCTTGATGCCTGCCTAAACTAAAACCTTCTGCACTTCCGGGGACCGTATCCCTCTATTCCCATCCTATTCACGTATTTGTCAAGATGCCTCTTAAACGTCGCTATCGTACCTGCTTCCACCACCTCCCCCAGCAGCAAGTTTCAGGCACTCACCACCCTCTGTGTGAAGAACTTGCCTCGCACATCCCCTCTAAACTTTGCCCCTCTCACCTTAAACCTATGCCCCCTAGTAACCGACTCCTCCACCCTGGGAAAAAGCTTCTGACTATCCACTCTGTCCATGCCGCTTATAACTTTGTAAACCTCTATCATGTCGCCCCTCCACCTCCGTCGTTCCAGTGAAAACAATTTAAGTTGATCCAACCTCTCCTCATAGCTAATGCCCTGCAGACCAGGCAACATCCTGGTAAACCTCTTCTGTACCCTCTCCAAAGCCTCCACGTCCTTCTGGTAGTGTGGCGACCAGAATTGCACGCAATATTCTAAGTGTGGCCTAACTAAAGTTCTGTACAGCTGCAGCATGACTTTCCAATTTTTATACTCTGTGCCCCGACCGATGAAGGCAAGCATGCCGTATGCCTTCTTGACTACTTTATCCACCTGCGTTGCCACTTTCAGTGACCTGTGGACCTGTACGCCCAGATCTCTCTGCCTGTCAATACTCCTAAGGGTTCTGCCATTTACTGTATACCTCCCACCTGCATTAGACCTTCCAAAATGCATTACCTCACATTTGTCTAGATTAAACTCCATCTGCCATTTCTACGCCCAAGTCTCCAACCGATCTATATCCTGCTGTATCCTCTGACAATCCTCATCACTATCCGCAACTCCACCAACCTTTGTGTCGTCCGCAAACTTACTAATCAGACCAGCTACATTTTCCTCCAAATCATTTATATATACTACAAAAAGTAAAGGTCCCAGCACTGATCCCTGTGGAACACCACTAGTCACATCCCTCCATTCAGAAAAGCACTCTTCCACTGCTACCCTCTGTCTTCTCTGACTGAGCCAGTTCTGTATCCATCTTGCCAGCTCACCTCTGATCCCATGTGACTTCACCTTTTGTACCAGTCTGCTTTTTGTGTACAGGACATACCTGGGCAATTTTCCACATTGCCGGGTAGATGCCAGTGTCATAGCTATACTGGGACAGCTTGGCTAGGGGTGTGGCAATTTCTGGAGCACAGGTCTTCAGTACTATTGCCAGAATATTGTCAAGACCCATCGCCTTTGCAGTATCCAGTGCCTTCAGTCGTTACTTGATATCACATGAGTGAATCGAATTGGCTGAAGTCTGTCATCGGTAATGCTGGGGACTTCAGGAGAGTTCCTCAGGGTAGCGTCCTAGGCCCAACCATCTTCAGCTGCTTCATCAATGACCTTCCTTCAGTCATGAGGTCAGAAGTGGGGATGTTTGCTGATGACTGTACAATGTTCAGCACCATTCCTCAGGTACAGAAACAGTCCATGTACAGATGCAGCAAGACCTGGACAATATCCAGGCTTGGGCTGATAAGTGGCAAGTAACATTTGTGCCACAAAAGTGCCAGACAATGACCATCTCCAACAAGAGAGAATCTAACCATCTCCTCTTGATGTTCAATGGCATTGCCATCACTGAATCCCCCACTATCAACATCCTGGAGGTTTGCATTGACCAGAAACTGAACTGGAGTAGCCATATAAATACTGTGGCTACAAGAGCAGGTCAGAGGCTGGGAATCCTGTGGTGATTTCTGAGACGCACAGTGGCAGCAGTGTGTACCATCTAGAAGATGCACTGCAGCAACTCACCAAGACTCCTTCGACAGCACCTTCCAAACCCACGACCTCTACCACCTAGAAGGACAAGGACAACAGATACATGGGAACACCACCACCTGCAAGTTCCCCTCCAAGTCACACACCATCCTGACTTGGAACTATATCGCCGTTCCTTCACTGTCGCTGGGTCAAAATCCTGGAACTCCCTTCCTAACAGCACTGTGGGTCTACCTACCCCACATGGACTGCAGCGGTTCAAGAAGGCAGCTCAAGACCACCTTCTCAAGGACAATTAAGGATGGGCAATAAATGCTGGCCTGGCCAGCGACGCCCACATCCCATGAACGAATAATAAAAAAATAATGGAGCAGGATGTGGAATCCATTGCTATTTATTTATGAGTGGATGGGTTCCATCCTGTTATGATGTGGCTTCTTCACCCTATTACTTAGCAAATTGTCTCTCGAGACAAGGAGGCCAAAGAAGAGGAAGACTTCACCCTATTCATTTTTGGTTTGAGCTATGAGTCATTCTGTCTCCAGAGCCCTTTGTTCGTTAATTCATGTAGCTGAGTCATCAATATGTAATTATAGTTCTTTCAATTTCAAAAGACTTCTCCCCAGAGCTATTTCAGACAAAATTAACAAATTCCACTGTTGCAGACAAGTTTGTAGATTCCAGTGCAGGAGGGGGTCACTACTGCATTTTGACGACTGTATAAGTGTCTGTTTTCTTGTGGTTTTGTTTCGCAGTTGACTTTTTAAATTCGTAGTTCTTCCATTTCATTGTTTTTTTCATCAGGACTCCTTCCGTGCATGACACAGTGAATCTTATGTTCTGGACAGAGAGGGGATTGAGGAATATGAGTAGATAAGATAGGGAGACATCAAACACAGATAGACTTTTTGTCCTGAAAATGTTCAAAGAGACTGGTGAAACTAGAATTGTTCTCCTTCGAGCAGAGAAGTTAAAGGGGCAATTTAATCGAGGTGTTTAAAATCATGAGGGGTTTTAATAAAGTAAATAAGGTGAAATCATTTCCAGTGACAGGAGAGTCTGTAACCAGAGGGACACAGATTTAAGATAATTGACAAAAGACCCAATGGTGACATGTGGAAGCTTTTTACACAGTGAGTTGTTGTGATCTGAAAGGAAGCAGATTCAATAATAACTTTCAAAAGGGAATTGCATAAATACTTGCAGGTGGAAAAATTTGCAGGGCTATGGGGAAAGAGCAGGGGAATGGAACTGATTGGACAGCTCTTACAAAGAGCCAGCACAGGCACGATGGGCTGAATGGACTCCTTCTGTGCTGTAAATTTCTATGATTCTATGAACTAGGGAATTCAACACACTTTTTGAGAAGATTTTAAGGGGCATTATGTCAAGCTGGGATGAGACGTAAGAAAGAAAAATGGACTTGTCAGTGAATAGTGTTCCTTTTCATCCATCATTACAATGATGGAGTGGGAACGGGACTCCTGGATTAACTGTGCTGTAGCCTTGTTGCACTTTGGAGGGGGGATTCTGGCCTCACGATGGAATCTAATGTCTTGATCCAGGTGCCTACACTACTAGTCAGGGTCTTGAGTGCATTCGCCAGGATGTGGTCAGATACATAGAGAGCCGAGACGGTGGAATCCCTTCCGATCCCAACAACATCTTCCTCTCAACTGGAGCTAGTGATGCCATTGTGGTGAGTACAGAGTGATTGATAAATCTGATCATGTAAACACTTCAGGACATCCCAGACAGCTTCAGCCAATCAAGGTCTTTTGTAATGTGCAAACGTGGCAGCCAATTTGCACACAGCAAGATCCCACAAACAATACAGTGATAATGCCCCGATAATCTGTTATAATGATAGTTGAGGGATAAATATTGGTCAGATGAGCAGGGAGAAGTCCCCTGCTATTTGAAATGTTTTTTTTATTCATTTGTGGGGATATGAGTGTCGCAGGCAAGATCAGCATTTATTGCCCATCCCGAATTGCACTGGAACTGAGTGGTCTACTGGGCCATTTCAGAGGGCAACCACATTGCTGTGGGTCTGCACTCACATGTACACCAGATGAGCAGGTAAAGTGAACCAGATGGGTTTTTACAACAATCGACACTAGTCACTAGACTAGTTTTTAATTCCGACAGTGCCCCTGCTCCCTCAGCAAGCTCCCTCCGACAGTGCGCAACTCCCTCGTCCCCCACCCTCCGACAGTGCGCAGCTCCCTCGGCACCCTCCTTCCGACAGTGTGCACTCCCTCAGCAAGCTCCCTCCGACAGTGCGCAACTCCCTCGTCCCCCACCCTCCGACAGTGCGCAGCTCCCTCGGCACCCTCCTTCCGACAGTGTGCACTCCCTCGGCACCCTCCCTCCAACAGTGCACAGCTCCCTCGGCAACCTCCCTCCGACAGCGTGCAGCTCCCTCGGCACCCTCCCTCCAACAGTGCACAGCTCCCTCGGCAACCTCCCTCCAACAGTGCACAGCTCCCTCGGCAACCTCCCTCCGACAGTGCGCAGCTCCCTTGGCAACCTCCCTCTGACAGTGCGCAGCTCCCTCGGCAACCTCCCCCTGACAGTGCGCAGCTCCCTCGGCAACCTCCCTCTGACAGTGCGCAGCTCCCTCGGCAACCTCTCTCTGACAGTGTTCACTCCCTCGGCAACCGCCCTCCAACAGTGCGCAGCTCCCTCGGCACCCTCCTTCCGACAGTGTGCAGCTCCCTCGTCCCCCACCCTCCGACAGTGTTCACTCCCTCGGCAACCTCCCTCCAACAGTGCGCAGCTCCCTCGGCACCCTCCTTCCGACAGTGTGCAGCTCCCTCGTCCCCCACCCTCCGACAGTGTTCACCCCCTCGGCAACCTCCCTCCAACAGTGCGCAGCTCCCTCGGCACCCTCCTTCCGACAGTGTGCAGCTCCCTCGTCCCCCACCCTCCGACAGTGCGCAGCTCCCTCGGCACCCTCCCTCCGACAGTGGTCCGCTCGCTCAGCACCCTCCCTCCGACAGTGGGCAGCTCCCTGGCACCCTCCCTCCGACAGTGCGCAGCTCCCTCGGCACCCTCCCTCCGACAGTGCGCAGCTCCCTTGGCACCCTCCCTCCGACAGTGGTCCGCTCACTCAGCACCCTCCCTCCAACAGTGGGCAGCTCCCTGGCACCCACCCTCCGACAGTGCGCAGCTCCCTCTGCACCCTCCCTCCGACAGTGGTCCGCTCGCTCAGCACCCACCCTCCGACAGTGCGCAGCTCCCTCGTCCCCCTCCCTCCGACAGTGCGCAGCTCCCTCGTCCCCCTCCACCCGACAGTGCGCAGCTCCCTCGTCCCCCTCCCTCCGACAGTGCGCAGCTCCCTCGTCCCCCACCCTCCGACAGTGCGCAGCTCCCTCGGCACCCTCCCTCCGACAGTGTTCCGCTCCCTCAGCACCCTCCCTCCAACAGTGGGCAGCTCCCTCGGCACCCTCCCTCCGACAGTGCGCAGCTCCCTCGGCAACCTCCCTCTGACAGTGCGCAGCTCCCTCGGCAACCTCCCTCTGACAGTGCGCAGCTCCCTCGGCAACCTCTCTCTGACAGTGTTCACTCCCTCGGCAACCGCCCTCCAACAGTGCGCAGCTCCCTCGGCACCCTCCTTCCGACAGTGTGCAGCTCCCTCGTCCCCCACCCTCCGACAGTGTTCACTCCCTCGGCAACCTCCCTCCAACAGTGCGCAGCTCCCTCGGCACCCTCCTTCCGACAGTGCGCAGCTCCCTCGGCACCCTCCCTCCGACAGTGGTCCGCTCGCTCAGCACCCTCCCTCCGACAGTGGGCAGCTCCCTGGCACCCTCCCTCCGACAGTGCGCAGCTCCCTCGGCACCCTCCCTCCGACAGTGCGCAGCTCCCTTGGCACCCTCCCTCCGATAGTGGTCCGCTCACTCAGCACCCTCCCTCCAACAGTGGGCAGCTCCCTGGCACCCACCCTCCGACAGTGCGCAGCTCCCTCTGCACCCTCCCTCCGACAGTGGTCCGCTCGCTCAGCACCCACCCTCCGACAGTGCGCAGCTCCCTCTGCACCCTCCCTCCGACAGTGCGCAGCTCCCTCGTCCCCCTCCCTCCGACAGTGCGCAGCTCCCTCGTCCCCCTCCACCCGACAGTGCGCAGCTCCCTCGTCCCCCTCCCTCCGACAGTGCGCAGCTCCCTCGTCCCCCACCCTCCGACAGTACGCAGCTCCCTCGGCACCCTCCCTCCGACAGTGTTCCGCTCCCTCAGCACCCTCCCTCCAACAGTGGGCAGTTCCCTCGGCACCCTCCCTCCGACAGTGCGCAGCTCCCTCGGCACCCTCCCTCCGACAGTGTTCCGCTCCCTCAGCACCCTCCCTCCAAGTGTATCTGTGCCATTACAGAACATTCCAGAATGTATTGAGTGTTTTATTTTTCCTCCTCTGCACACAATACATTGCAAAAGATGTAGATCTGATGGTTGTGTTTTATTGGGTTGGGATAGTGACTGTATCCAGGACTACACACTCATAGAAAAGTGAAACAAGGCACTCATTGAAAGCTGCCAGTGATCACTGACTGGGCGATATGCCAACAAGGGCCAGGCATGAAATTGGGAATCTGGAGTCAATGTAATGTTTAACATCAGCAGCATCCAAATGGTGAAAAAACTGCCTCTCCAACTGGGTGGCTTTGAGCACTGTGTGTCACCCGGTTCATCGTGACTCAAGGTGAATTTAGAGCAAGAGAAAGAGAGGAAATTTCCCATTGCAGTGAAGAGTTGTGGAATAAGTTATTAGAGAACGGAGTGAAGCAGAGATTAGATTCCGGTCCGTGACTCACTCCCGGGTATCTGTTATTCTATATATAAACACCCCGAACCCCTCGATTAGATTCCAGTCTGTAACTCACTCCCGAGTATCTGTTATTTTATATATAAAGCCCCCCGAACTCCTCGATTAGATTCCAGTCTGTAACTCACTCCCGAGTATCTGTTATTTTATATATAAACACCCCGAACCCCTCGATTAGATTCCAGTCTGTAACTCACTCCCGAGTATCTGTTATTTTATATATAAAGCCCCCCGAACTCCTCGATTAGATTCCAGTCTGTAACTCACTCCCGAGTATCTGTTATTTTATATATAAAGCCCCCCGAACTCCTCGATTAGATTCCAGTCTGTAACTCACTCCCGAGTATCTGTTATTTTATATATAAAGCCCCCCGAACTCCTCGATTAGATTCCAGTCTGTAACTCTCACTCTTTTGATATGCATAGTACTGTTCAGTGTGATGTGTCTGTATTACTCGGAGTGTGAGGCTGGAATGAGGAGGTTTGGCGAGTGTTTTCTTTCTTTCTCTGGCGGCCATGGTGATTTGCTATCATTCAATGTGAAATCACTCTGGTTAGAAGTGAGTGTTCGGGCATCTCTGCACAAAAACCCTCATCACTCTTTGTGTCGCCCTCAGTAACCTCCTGCTGAGGCTTATTCCTGGACATTAAAGGGTTAACTCTGCCTGTGCCATGCTGGAGATGCCTAGAAAGCTCAGTTCTTTCTGCTGACCCCCCCCCCCCCCCCCCCCGCCCTTCGAAGTAGTTCTCAATCCTGCCGAGCTTCCAATACTTCTCCAGGACATCAGAACATTGGAAACATTGTTCAGAATATTGGCAGCAAGTCACTGAAGACAATCAACTGACATTTAAAAGCATTGAAACCATGGCAGTATTGTCGTCTCTCTTTCGCTCTCTCTCTCTATCTCTCCCTCTCTTTCTCTGTGTGTGTGTGTGTGTGTGTCTCTCTCTCTGTCTCTCTCTCTCTGTCTCCCTCTCCCTCGCTCTCTCTGTCTGTGTGTGTCTCTCTCTCTGTCTCCCTCACTCTTTCTCTCTGTCTCCCCCTCTCTGATTGTGTCTCCATCTCCCTCATTCTCTTTTTCTCTCTGTCTCCCTCTCTCTCTCTCTCTGTCTGCGTCTCTCTCTCTGGCTCTCTCTCTCACTCTGTCTCCCTCATTCTCTCTCACAGTCTCTCTCTCTCTCTCTCTCTCTCTCTCTCTCTCACTCCATCTCCCTCATTCTCTCTCACAGTCTCTCTCTCTCTCTCTCTCTCTCTGTCTCGCTCACTCTCTCTTTCTCTCTATCTCACTCTCTCTCTCTGCGTCTCTCTCTCTCTCTCTCACTCCGTCTCCCTCATTCTCTGTCACAGTCTCTCTCTCTCTCTCTCTCTCTCTGTCTCGCTCACTCTCTCTTTCTCTCTATCTCACTCTCTCTCTGTCTGCATCTCTCTCTCTCTGGCTCTTTCTCTCTCACTCCGTCTCCCTCATTCTCTCACAGTCTCCCCTCTCTCTCTCTCCGTGTCTCTGTCTCCCTCAGCCTCTGACTGTCTCCATGTCTCTGTGTCTCTCTGTAGCCCCTCTTCCCCCCTCCCCCCCACGCCTTCATGTGGAGTGTAAATGTCAGCACAGACCAGCTGGGCCGAATGGCCTGTTTCTCTGTTGTACATGCAATGTTCTTTCTCAGTATCAGAACCTTGTTGCTTTTGAGCAACCGACTGCAGTGAGGCACCGTAACTGTTGGCAACCAGGCCCCAGGGCAAATGTAAATTAAAGGTGACAGGCCCAGACATCACTGGAAGGGGTGGAGAGGGAGAAAACTCTGTAAATACTGGTTCAATGACAGCAGTGTGCGAGGGGAATGAGTGGGAGAATGAGGGGGAAGGGGAGTGTGCGATGGGCTCAACGTGAGCTTTCTATAGGCCGTGGGTTCCGTGCTTGTTGAATTCTTGCTCGGGACCTGCTTATTGTTGAATTAATGTTCTGGATTCACTTTCCTCTATTGTAACAATGTAAAATCATTGAAAAATTATGGCACAGAAAAGGCCATTCAGTCCTTCAATACTGCACCGGATGTCCTTTCATTTAAAGCACCTGTCCAGAGAGGGAAATCACTCCCAGTCGACTGAAGCAACTCACAGCTAACACAGAGCGGTGGCCATCGTTGGAATGGTCACTCCACATCACCCAGCGGGAGTGACCTCGATCGGGAGGAGTCAATGGTCACTCCATCACGCACCATGTACAGGAGTGCACAGTCAGCAAAGGGTCACTGGTCACTCCCCATCATCCACAGGTCCCACAGGAGTGAACAAGCAACCTAAGAGATTGGATAGGAGAAAATGAGCCAACATAAAACATTCAGGTGGTGGCAGGGGAGGAAAAGGTTGCAGTGTCTCTGAAATGAGGAAGTACAAGGATAAACACAGACTGCCATTGTCTTTCCAGGTTAGAACAGAGATTCCTGGCCAGTATGATCGGAAAGTTGAAAGTGATGAAAGATAGGAATGGGTAGACAGAAAATAGACTGTCTCGGGTGATTGAGACTTCACGGCCAGGAAACACAGACAGCAGACTGTCAGAATTTAGAACAGAGAGCGGGAGAAACCTCTTCACACAGAGAGTGGGAGGCTGCAAAATTCACAGCCAGGATTAGTGATTGAGGCAGAAACTGTGTCAACATTCAGGGTTCGACTGGATAGAGGGTGAAGTAGCCACATCAGAACAGGCTGGTAGCCATCCACGCATAAATAAATAGCAATGGATTCCACACCCTGCTCCATTATTTTTTATTATTCATTCATGGGATGTGGGCGTCACTGGCTAGGCCAGCATTTATTGCCCATCCCTAATTGCCCTTGAGAAGGTGGTGGTGAGCGGCCTTCTTGAACTGTTGCAGTCCATGTGAGGTAGGTAAACCCACAGTGCTGTTAGGAAGGGAGTTCCAGGATTTTGACCCAGCGACAGTGAAGGAACAGCGATATAGTTCCAAGTCAGGATGGTGTGTGACTTGGAGGGGAACTTGCAGGTGGTGACGTTCCCATGTATTTGCTGCTCTTGTCCTACTAGTTGGTAGAGGTCACGGATTTGGAAGGTGCTGTTGAAGGATTTGCTGTTGTATAATAAGGGGGTGTGAACAGAACTCCCATAAACACTGAAAGTGGTTTCCTTACATCATGCAAACAAACTGAGCAAGATCTTCCATTTATATCACTCCTGATGCCTGCATTGTTTTGGGCTTTAATTAGTTCACTGCTCAGGAACATTTATTCCCCCTGGGATGGAGCAGAGCTCCCAGGAACAGCTCTGTGCCAGCAGGAAGCTGTGTGTCCCATCAGGAATGAATCCGCTCCTGTCCTGTCTCTCCACAGACCACTCTCAAACTGCTGGTGTCCGGCGAGGGCAAATCCAGGACCGGAATCATGATCCCGATCCCACAATACCCGCTCTATTCAGCCGCTATCGCAGATCTCAATGCCGTCCAGGTCAATTACTACCTCGATGAAGACAACTGCTGGGCTCTAAACATCGAGGAGCTTCGCCGAGCACTCAACCACGCGAGGACTCACTGTAATCCCAAAGTACTTTGTACCATTAATCCCGGAAATCCCACAGGTAACTGGAGGCAAGGCTCCTGCCATGGGAACCGGGGAGGGGGCCGCAGAATCCCGGGGAGGGAGGGGGCCCCGGGCAGGATCAGGGCGAGCGAGGGAGGGAGGGGGCCGCGGGTGGCACCCGGGGGGAGGGGAGGGGGCAGCAGAATCCCAGGGAGGGAGGGAGGGGGCCCCGGGCAGCATCAGGGGGAGCGAGGGAGGGAGGGGGCCACGGGTGGCACCCGGGAGGAGGGGAGGTGGCAGCAGAATCCCAGGGAGGGAGGGAGGGAGGGGGCCCCGGGCAGGATCAGGGGGAGCGAGGGAGGGAGGGGGGCCGCGGGTGGCACCCGGGGGGAGGGGGCTACAGACAGGATCTGGGGAAAGGGGCAGTGGGCAGGAATAGTCTCATTGGGTGTCTTTCTTGCTGCTGTAACTCATCTGTTCTCTCCTGTCTCCCTATAGGCCAGGTCCAGAGCAGGCAGGTTATAGAAGATGTGATCCGGTTTGCTGCCGAGGAGGGGCTTTTCCTGATGGCAGATGAGGTAATGTGCTGCTCCCACCTGGTTTTGGAGGGGTGTGTGCTGGTTTTATCCATGGTGGGCACTCTATCACCCGGGGAGCGCTGGATGCGAAGACTTCTGCAGGAGAATGGCCATTGGGAGTTCAGCTGTTCCAATGCCTGATTGCAGTGGGCTCTGTGAATCTGGACTACCCTATGAGCTGTCTCTGCTGTGAGTCCCTGCCCTGCCAGCAGGGATACCTGGGTCGGGATCAGGAGCAGGAACCCTGGCCAACTGCTCCTGCCCTCCTGGGCCTCCCCAATCCCAGCCCAATGGAACTGAGCTCAATGCCCACTCTGGCAGACATGTGCAAATTCAGTACAAAGGTGCAATGTAATTGAGACCCCTGCTCGCTAGTGCTGAGGGTTACACTAGGCCATGTTCCCACTGGGATAACAGAGCTTTGACCTTTTGAATGTCGAGCACAGGGGCCGGGGCAGTGAGTTCAGGAATTTCCATTAACCCCCCGTTTGAACTTGGTCGTTTGTGGCTGTGATTCTTGCTCAGGAATGCAAGCCGAGTCTGCACAACCTGTCCTCATAATTTAACCCTTTTAGCCCCGGGATCATCCTGATGAATCTGTGCTGCCCCCTCTAAGGTCCAGAACGTGAATGCAGTTTCTCCAGACGGGGTCTGACCAGAGCTTTGTACAACTGAAGTGTAACTTCCACCCCTTTGTATTCCAGCTCCCTCGATAAAAAGGCCAACATTCCAGTAGACATTTTAAAATTATTTTACCTGTCCATTAGATGTTAGTGATTTCTGTACATGGACTCCTATATCTCTCTGCTCCTCTACAGTTCTTAGCTTTTCACCATTTAAAAAATACTCTGATCTTTCTTAGGTTCAAAGTGAATGTCCTCACACTTTCCCACATTGAATTCCATCACCACAGTTTTGCCCACTCACTGAATCTATCAATGTCCCTCTGTAAAGGGGGTCAGCAGTGATAGGGATGTGGTGAGCAGATGTATGAATGAGGTTTGGAGGGATTCAGTGGGATGGTGTGTTGGGGGTAATTCAGGGATGAGGGATGTGGTGAGGAAGCCAGAACCAAGGGGGCTTTCTCGTTAAAAGAATTTTTGCCTATTTTTGGGTGTCCGTGTACAGAGGGACAGAAATAGCCTCACTCTTACTCATAGGAGGCCATTCAGTCTGTGCTGTCCGTGCCAGCTCACTGCAAGAGAAACTCAGCTAGTCCCACTCCCTCACCTCTTCCCCGTAGCCTTGAGAATGGGGGATTCATGGTAATGCCATTGAATGTCAAGGGGAGATGGTTAGATCCTCTCTTGTTGGAGATGGTCATTGCCTGGCACTTGTGTGGCGTGAATGTTACTTGCCACTTATCAGCACACTGGGACAACAGAGCTTTGACCTTTTGAATGTCGAGCACAGGGACCGGAGCAGTGAGTTCAGGAATTTCCATGAACCCCCCCGTTTGAACTTGGTCCTTTGTGGCTGTGATTCTTTGGCTGTGAATTACTTCAGGAACTATAAGGACAGAAAATGTCTGAAAAATTCTCCCATCACATTAGATGAAGCATTCGATTCATTTCCCACACACAAGGTGTGATGTCCTGCAGCTCAGACGATTCTCTACAATAAATTTCCTCGACCACATGTCTGCCCATTCCCCCAGCTAGTCCATATCCTCTTCAAGTTTATCTCTATCCTCCTCATAGTTCACAATATTTACCAGCATTTTGTCATCTGAAGTGTTTGAAATTGTGCCTTACACACCCAAGTCTGGGTTATTAATATATATCAGGAAAATCAGAGCTCCGAACACCGACCTTTAACAAACGTTAACAAATACCTTTTGCAAGTCCATGTGCACGACATCAACTGTATTATCCTCATCAACCCTCTCTGATACCTCATCAAAAAACTCCAGCAAGTTAGTTAAACATGATTTACCTTTCAGAAATCCATGCTGGATTCCCTGTTACCTGTTAATTTGTTGCTTTTCTTTCTGGTAGGTCTATCAGGACAATGTCTATGCTGAGGGTTGTCAGTTTCACTCCTTTAAGAAGGTTCTCTTTGAAATGGGTCCACAATATTCCAACACGCTGGAATTGGCCTCATTCCACTCCGTCTCCAAGGGTTATATGGGAGAGTGAGTATACAGAGTGGGCGCGGAGAATGGGGCAGGAGGGGGGAAGAGTAGGCTCTGAGGGCGGGTGGGCGCTCTGACTGGGGAGGGGGGGGAATGGGCAGGGGAAGTGGGTGCTTTGAGTGGGAGCTGGGGGAGTCAGCTCCCAATGATTGAGACAGGGCCCCTCCCCCTTCCCTCCCCCTTTTCCCTACCCCACCTTTCCAGTGACTTTGGTTCTCTTCCCCCACAGCCAATGAATCTGGGCCCATCATTCCTTGGTGTCTCTGGACCCCACATTCCCCTCCAGGGAACAGTTTCCCCCCCCCCCCCCACCCGCCACCCGCCACACTCCTTCCAGATGTCTCTAGACCCCCTCCCCCTTTCCAGGTGACTGTGGACCCCTCCCTACCCATTCCAGCTGTCTCTGGAACCCCCCCCCCCCCAGGTGGCTGTTGCCCCCCTCACCCCTTTCAGATGTTACTGGACCCCCCCCCCCCTCCAGGTGACTGTGAACCCCTCCCCACCCATTCCAGATGTCTCTGGACCCCCCCTCCAGGTGACGGTTGCCCCCCCCTTCACCCCTTTCAGATGTTACTGGACCGCCCCCCCTCCAGGTGAATGTGGACCCCTCCTCACCCATTCCAGCTGTCTCTGGACCCCCCCCCCAAGGTGGCTGTTGCCCCACCCTCACCCATTCCAGATGTCACTGGACCCCCTCCCCCAGGTGACTGTGGAACCCCCGCCCTGATGGCTGAGCTATATGGGCAGTAAGATGCCAGTTTCAGTCTCTGCTGTCTGGTGCTATGCTCACGCCCCAGGAGTCAGGAGCACCAATGGGTGCTGGCTCCTGCTCATTGTCAGTATACTGTGTGCCCTCACTGGTTGAATACCTTGCTGATGCACACTGCCATATGAAAGCTGGATGATGCGCTGGGGGCTGGGGGCTGCTGTCACTGGCTCCTGGATTCCTGCTGGTCTAATCCTAATGTCTCTCTAGGTGTGGTTACCGAGGGGGCTACGTAGAATACGTCAACCTGGACCCTGGTGTAAAGGCACAGTTAATCAAACTGGTCTCTGTACGTCTCTGCCCCCCAGTATCGGGACAGGCCGTGCTGGGAGTGATCACAAATCCTCCGAAGCCAGGAGAACCCTCCTACGAAAGATTCATTAAAGTGAGTAGATTCTAACTCCATATATTCTTCCTGTGTCTCAGGGCAAAGATGTGTTTCACCTTCAACCTCTTTATATATTAAATGCAGACAGAGAGGAACTGAACAGTAACAGGATCAACAGGACTTTCCTACATCATTAGCACTGAAGGTTCGCCCCCAAGTACTCAGTATTTAACCCTGTTTTTTTTTTCTTTTATTTTCTTTTTTTCCCGTTTTTTCTTTTTCTTTTTTTTTAAGGTGGCCTTTATACCCCAGGCCTCTTTTATATTTTCCATGCCGAGGGGACCTTTATTGCTCAGGCTCCCTTTATATACATATTTACAAAAATAACTTTATTAAAACAGAAAAATAAACCAAAACTCAAATTAAAATGCCATTCTCGGCGTCGACAATGCACTCCAGTCCCTGCGGTGCCCACCGGTCACGGAAGGCCTCAAGCGTACCGGCGGACACCGCATGCTCCTTTTCCAGGGACACCCGGGCGTGAACGGAACCGGGGAAGAGGTGCAGGCAATCGGGGAGGACGGAACCCCCGACGGCCCGCAACCTGGACCTGTGAATTGCCACCTTGGCCAGGCCCAGGAGCAGACCGACGAGGAGATCCTCCTCCCGGCCCAAGCCCCTCCGCACCGGGTGCCCAAAGATAAGGAGCGTGGGACTGAAGTGCAGCCAGAATTTGAGGAGCAGCCCCTTCAGATACTCAAAGAGGGGCTGCAACCTCGCACACTCCGTATAAATGTGGAACACGGACTCGTCCAGGCCGCAGAAAGTACAGGTGGCCTGGGAGTCCGTGAACCTACTTAAATGCCTACTGCACGGGACTGCTCTGTGCAGCACCCTCCACCCCAGGTCCCCGATGTAAAGGGGGAAGACTCCCATGTAGAGAGACCTCCATTGGGGTTTCCCCTCGCCGCCAGATGGCAACGCGGACCGCCAGGGCATATCCGGCCGGCTGACGAGGGCGAGGAAGTGGAGAGTGTGCAGGAGCAGCCCGTACAGGAAACCCCTCCGCGCCGATTGGAATGGCACGGAGGGCATTTCCGAGAGGCAGCTCGGGTTGTGCGGGACCGGCTCCCGAGGAGGGTTTCGGGGCCTGGGTCCGATGAGCAGTTCCGGCCGAGCGGGGGTCAGCTCGTCCGGGAGCGGTCCGCACTCACGAGCCCCCTCGCCACCCGCAGTGAGGGACGTCCCGGGGGTTTTGGCTACTCCTCCGCCCGCCGGACCGTCCCCGGAGTCGGCCGCCCGGACAGCCGAGGCGCTCTCCTCCGCCGGCGGGGGAGCGCCCTGACTGGAGGCGACCATGCTCCAGACTCGGAATAGATCCCGGTAAAAGACAGGCAACTCCCTCAGAGAGGCGCGGCTAACGGACTCCACCAGGAGCTGCGTGTCGTCTTGAAGGCAGTGACACTGGCGGAAAAAATATGTCGCCAGCGCACACCATCTGGGAGGATGCTCGACGTACAGGTTTCTCTGCAGGGTCCGAAGGCGGAGAGTCGCAGCCTGGGTGCGGATGCACACCAGCGACTGACCGCCCTCCTCGATCGGGAGACTCAGGACCGCGGCAGAGACCCAGTGTTTCCTCTTGCCCCAGAAGAAATCGACGAGTTTCTTCTGGATCTTGGTGGCAAATACAGGGGCGGGGCCAAAGTGACCAACTGGTACCACAGCATGGAGGCCACCAGTTGGTTTATGACCAACGCTCGGCCCCTGTAGGAAAGCACTCGGAGCAGTCCTGTCCAGCGCCCCAGCCGAGCGGTGACTTTCGCCTCCAACTCCTGCCAGTTTGCCAGCCAGGATTCCTCAGCGGGGCTAAGGTGGACTCCCAGAGAGGAGGTGCGTGGTGCTCCACGCAAAAGGTGTCATCTCCTCCGGCAGGGAGTCCACCCGCCACTGACCAACCAGGAGTCCGGAACATTTCTCCCAATTGATCCTCGCGGAGGACGCGGCAGAAAAGGTCTGCTGGCAGTCGCGCATCCTCCGCAAGTCAACGGGATCTGTGATTGCGAGGAGCACGTCGTCGGCGTAAGCCGAGAGGACGACCCGCATGGCCGGCTCGCGCAGAGCCAATCCCGTCAACCTCCTGAGAAGCAGGCACAGGAAGGGCTCCACGCAGATGGTATACAATTGGCCGGACATGGGGCATCCCTGACGCACTCCTCTCCCAAAGCGAAGGGGCGCCGTCAAGGACCCGTTAACTTTGACTAGACACTCTGCGGCCGTGTATAGAAATCGGACCCAAGTCCGAAAGCGCGCAGAATCCCGAAAAGGTAATCGTGATCCACCCTGTCGAACGCCTTCTCCTGATCGAGGGAGAGAAAGGCGACCGACTGACCAGTCCTCTGGGAAAGATGGATCAGGTCCCGGACCAGGTAGATGTTGTCCTGGATGGACCGGCCCGGGACCGTGGAGGACTGGTTGGGGTGGATCATGTGGGCCAGCACGGAGCCCAGGCGGGTAGACATAGCCCGGGCAAAGATCTTATAATCCGTGCTGAGGAGGGAGACCGGACGCCAGTTTTTAAGCAGGCGGAGATCGCCCCTCTTCGGCAGCAGGACGATGACCGCCCTGCGCCACGAGAGGGGCATCTCCCCGGTCGCCAGGCTTTCCCCCAGGACCCGCACGCAATCGTCCCCCAGGACGTCCCAGAACGCCCTGAGGAACTCCACGGTCAACCCATCCAGCCCTGGGGATTTGCCCCTTGAGAGCTGGTGGAGGGCGCCAGTCAGCTCCGCCAACGTGAGCGGAGCCTCCAATCCTTCGGCGCCCTACGGGCCGACCTGCGGCAGGTCCTCCCACAAAACTCTGCGTGGATCCTCGCTGGACAGATCCGGAGAGAACAACGCACTGTAATACGTCCGGACCAGGAGGCCCATTCCCTCCGGATCCGTGATGGAGGATCCGTCGTCGGCCAGCAGCTCGACGAGCTGCTTACGGACCCCCCGCCATTTTTCCAGCGAGTCGAAGAAGGGTGAGGCGCGGTCCAAAACTTCCAGGATCTGGATCTGCGACCTCAGGTATGCGCCTCGGGACCCTATGAGCTGCAGGTCCCTCAGCGCGCCCTTCTTCTCTTTGTACACCTGCCACAGGGCCGGGTCCACGACGGCATGACCGAGGCGGGACTCCAAATCGAGCACCTCCCTCTCAAGGCGCCCGATCTCGGCTTCCCGCCTCTTGGTCGACCCCTTCGCCTACTCCTGACAGAAGACGCGGATGTGAGTCTTGCCCACATCCCACCATAGCCTCAAGGAGGGGAAACCCCCCCGCTTCCTTGCCCAGTCGGTCCAGAATCGACAGAACGAGTCCCGAAATCGCTCGTCCTCCAGCAGCCGGTTGTTAAAGTGCCAGTACGCGGACCCCGCCCGCGTGCGGAGCGGAGTGAACTCCGCCCACACCAAGCGGTGGTCTGAGCACGGCACCAGCCGCATAGAGGCCGCCAAGACGCGGGAGGCGTACGCCTGCGAAAAGTAGAGGCGGTCGATTCAGGACCCTCCTCCTCCAGACCTCCACGTGAAGGCGCTGGAGTCGGGATGGAGATTCCGCCAGACGTCAACCAAGTTAAGGGAGCTGATCAGTCCCCTCAACTTCTCCACCGATGCTTGGCCGCGCTGGGGACCGGAGCGATCCCCCACCTCGATGGTGCAGTTAAAATCCCCCCCGTGGATGATGCACTCGCCGCTATCGATGGAGCTCAAGATAGCGGACACTTCTTCAAAGAAGCGCGCTTGCAACGCGCCGGTCCTGGGCGCATACACGTTCACAAAGTGGAGCGGCACGCTACCCAGGCGAACGGCGAGGTGGAGCAAGCGGCCCGGCACTCGCTCCTTGACCCCCAAGATCTCCGGCTGAAATGTCGGGGCCAACAAGATAGCCACCCCACTAGAAATAGGGGTGAGGTGACTCATGTAGACCCCACTCTGCCACTCCAGGAGCCAGGTGGCTTCGTCTCCCGGAACGGTGTGGGTTTCCTGCAGAAAGCGCACCGCGTATCTCCCTTCCCTAAGGACTGAGAGATTGTGAAATCTGCAGTGAGACCCCCTGCTGCCGTTGATGTTGAGGCTGGCTATGGTTATCTTCATGTCAAAGGTACTTAAAACCCGTCACCAACAGCTCACTGTGAGGAGGGAGTGGAAGTGCACCTGGCCCTCCACTCCCCCAGCAACCCATTGAGGAACACATTAAAACGGCGCCTCTCAACCAGTTTCACGCCCGCGCGCTTGCTCGTTATCTTCAGGGCAGCACGGACGGACTGGATGATCAGCGCCAGATTCGACCAGCGGTCGAGGGCCAGCTGAACTTTATTGCGGCAGCCCCTGCAAACAGCGAGGAAATCCCAGAGTTCCGCCGTGGGGATGAGGGGAGATTCGGTGGGAGGCACGAGGGACTCCACCACCTCACTGGCGATGGAATCAAGATCATCCTCCGTGCCCCCCACCGAATCCCACTCCTCCTCCGGGTCGTCACCGCCAACGGCCGACACGCCCACCGCACACTGTGGGGCGGACGTCCCGGCCGCGCCAGCTGGTCCCGCCTCCGTCGCGATCCCACCCCCAGGATCGATGGCGGAGGAGTCCTCTCTGGGTTCTATTGTGAAACTGGAGCCTGTAGGCACTAGCGGTTCAGGACCCCCCTCCACCTCCGTCCCCAGGCCAATGAGTGGTCCAGGGGAGACAGAAGTTCCCGACTCCGGAAAACCAGCCGGAGCCGAGACTAGAGGCGGAGAGAGGAGGCCATCTCCCGCTCCGCCAGCACCCACAGGCCCAGCAGATGGGGCAGCATTCTCGGTTATAACCGGGTCGGGTGTCTCTAGGTTGGTGGTGGAATCCGGCTGGGAGGGCCGACCCTCTGGGGCCTCGCCCTCCCCTTCACTCAGGGCAGCCGAACCAGTAGCAGTGGTAGAATGGGCGGAGTCCTCAGGCTCCCCCACCACAAGCTGCGTCCCACTTACCCCTTCAGGAGGAGCCTCATGTACCGGGGCCTTCCCCTCCCCTCCATCCTGAGGAATCGGGAGCTCCTGCCCGGACTTTGTAGCCTTGGTGGTAGCGGTAGGGGAAACCTGGGGACCCGAGACAGGAGACGGCTCCCCTCTAACAGACGGGCCCTGCGCCTCAGGGCCCCTCATTACCTCTGTGGAGGGGTGCCTTCTCCTCTTTTTCCCACCAGGGCGCAGAGGCTCAGAGACCTCCATATCATCAGAGGCCTCCACCTCCACACTCTCCTTTTTTTTATTCACCCTGGGCCTGAGCCCAGCACTGGGGCAAGTTGACTTCCCGAGATCGGGCTTTGTGCTGAGCTCAGACTTGGGTAGTGTCACGGTATCCAGGGGACGCGCCTCTCGATGTTTATTTCTCCTCCGCGCTTTCCTTCCACTTGGACGGTCACCCCCTTCCCTGCCGGAGGCTGTGAAAACCACAGCCTCCGGTACCGACTGAATGGTATCTGGTGGTGGTGTAGTGGGGGTGGGAGGAGGTGCAGCGTCGCCACCCTGGGCCGCCGAGTTGGAGTTGGCAGCCGGGATGTTGGGGCAGTTCTTACGAACATGCCCCACCCCCTTACAGACATGGCACCGCACCCCGTCCAAGGTCCAGAAGACGCGGTAGGCCGTCCCCTGGAATTCTACATTGAAGTGGCCCTCTGTCACCTCCTCCCGCGCCAGCTGCATGAATAACTTGCGGCAGAAGGAGTACACGTGTCGGAGGCTGTTCTCCCGAAGACCGAGCGGGACTGGGGTGAGCCCCGTCTTTACCTCCCCCAGATGGTGCAGGTGGGGAAGGAGGAGCTCACCAGGAACGAAGGGCGGGACATTGGATAAAATGAGCCTTTGCGCAGTGGCCTCCAGGGGGTCCACTGGCAGAAAGGTCCCGCCCACGGTGAGCCCCTTGCTCAGAGCCAGGGACACCGCCCGCTCGGTCTTCAGGAAAAACACTGCCTTCCCGTACATTTTAGAGGCTGCAACAATGGCCGAAGGGCCGACAACCTCGGCCATTACTTTCACGCATGCCTCTATAGTCATGTTCGGGTGGACGTAGCTCTTGACCCCATGCTTCGATGTTAATAAAGCAAACGGTGATGGGGCAACAGGTGCAGCTGCAGCAGCCGCAGCAGCATATGAACGGGAAGGCCCCGCCACCGGCGAAGAGGGGCTTGCCATGGGGTCGCAGAGCTACGCCCACCCCCAAGAAACCAAGCACACGACAGTTTTCTTTAACACAAACAATATGATGGGGGAGGTGGGGATGGGAGTAGAGGAGGATAGGGTTGAAAAGGACAAGGAGAGGAGAGAATAGGTGGCCGAGTGATGTAAGAGAGAGAACAGCTGCGAGGATGTTACAGTTCACTTGGTGGTTGGAGCACCTTCCTGCAGAGTCTATAATTCAATCTTCCAGTTAGGGGAGGGCTCTTCGCCCGGGTCGGCTAGAGCCGCCCGGTTCTCTCCCTTTTCTGTTGTTGTATAAAGATAGTCTTCAGCCGGGCAGCTCCAGCCGTCCCGAGCCACACAGTTGAGGGTGGGGAGGGAGCCCCTTTTGTGCAGGATGGCAGATAAACACAAGACCAAATACAAGGGCTCCCTATAGAATTTGGCAGCCCCACCCCTGGATCTTCTGGTGCCTCCTCCCTCCCCCAACAGTCCAAACAACCAACAGTTCTCTGGTGCTCCAACACCCACCTCTCCAAAATGACTTGCAGGTCTTCTTAATCCTTGAAAAAGTGCAACAGTTCCTCAGTAAATGCAGCTGTCTCCACTCTATAGTCACCTCTTTGCAGTTATTCCACTCTCCACTCTGCAGTTGCTGCAGCACAGGTGCAGCTGCTCCCCCTGATTGCTGGCTCCAAATTGCCCAGCCAATCCCGTGCTGTACCTGTCCTGGGAGTGTTTGATGGGACAGTGCAGAGGGAGCTTTACTCTGTATCTAACCCCCGTTTTTTTTTTTTCTTTTCTTTGTCGAGGGGGCCTTTATTCCTCAGGCCCCCATTATATATATTTTATATGTCGAGGGGGCCTTTATTCCTCAGGCCCCCATTGTATATATTTTATATGTCGAGGGGGCCTTTATTCCTCAGGCCCCCTTTATATACACACTTATATTTTTAAAATAACTTTATTAAAACCAGATAAATAAACAAAAAACTCAAATTAAAATGCCATTCTCGGCGTCGACAATGCACTCCAGTCCCCGCGGTGCCCTCCGGTCGCGGAAGGCCTCAAGCGTACCGGCGGACACCGCATGCTCCTTTTCCAGGGACACCCGGGCGCGAACGTAACCGCGGAAGAGGGGCAGGCAATCGGGGAGGACGGACCCCCCGATGGCCCGCAACCTGGACCTGTGAATTGCCACCTTGGCCAGGCCCAGGAGCAGACCGACGAGGAGATCCTCCTCCCGGCCCAAGCCCCTCCGCACTGGGTGCCCAAAGATCAGGAGCGTGGGACTGAAGTGCAGCCAGAATTTGAGGAGCAGCCCCTTCAGATACTCAAAGAGGGGCTGCAACCTCGCACACTCCGTATAAATGTGGAACACGGACTCGTCCAGGCCGCAGAAAGTACAGGTGGCCTGGGAGTCCGTGAACCTACTTAAAAGCCGATTGCACGGGACTGCTCTGTGCAGCACCCTCCACCCCAGGTCCCCGATGTAAAGGGGGAAGACTCCCGCGTAGAGAGACCTCCATCGGGGTTTCCCCTCGCCGCCAGATTGCAACGCGGACCGCCAAGGCGTGTCCGGCCGGCTGACGAGGGCGAGGAAGTGGAGAGTGTGCAGGAGCAGCCCGTACAGGAAACCCCTCCGCGCCGATTGGAATGGCACGGAGGGCATTTCCGAGAGGCGGCTCGGGTTGTGCGGGACCGGCTCCCGAGGATGGTTTCGGGGCCTGGGTCCGATGAGCAGTTCCGGCCGAGCGGGGGTCAGCTCGGCCGGGATCGCTCCGCACTCCCGAGCCCCCTCGCCACCCGCAGTGAGGGACGTCCCGGGGGTTTCGGCTACTCCTGCGCCCGCCGGACCGTCCCCGGAGTCGGCCGCCCGGACAGCCGAGGCGCTCTCCTCCGCCGGCGGGGGAGCGCCCTGACTGGAGGCGACCATGTTCCAGACTCGGAAAAGATCCCGGTAAAAGACAGGCAACTCCCTCAGAGAGGCGCAGCTAACGGACTCCACCAGGAGCTGCGTGTCGTCTTGAAGGCAGTGACACTGGCGGAAAAAATACATCGCCAGCGCACACCATCTGGGAGGACGCTCGACGTACAGGTATCTCTGCAGGGTCCGAAGGCGGAGAGTCGCAGCCTGGGTGCGGACGCACACCAGCGACTGACCACCCTCCTCGATCGGGAGACTCAGGACCGCGGCAGAGACCCAGTGTTTCCTCTTGCCCCAGAAGAAATCGACGAGTTTCTTCTGGATCTTGGTGGCAAATACAGGGGGCGGGGCCAAAGTGACCAACCGGTACCACAGCATGGAGGCTACCAGTTGGTTTATGACCAACGCTCGGCCCCTGTAGGAAAGCACTCGGAGCAGTCCTTTCCAGCGCCCCAGCCGAGCGGTGACTTTCGCCTCCAACTCCTGCCAGTTTGCCAGCCAGGCTTCCTCAGCGGGGCTAAGGTGGACTCCCAGATAGAGGAGGTGCGTGGTGCTCCACGCAAAAGGTGTCATCTCCTCCGGCAGGGAGTCCACCCGCCACTGACCAACCAGGAGTCCGGAACATTTCTCCCAATTGATCCTCGCGGAGGACGCGGCAGAAAAGGTCTGCTGGCAGTCGCGCATCCTCCACAAGTCAACGGGATCTGTGATTGCGAGGAGCACGTCGTCGGCGTAAGCCGAGAGGACGACCCGCATGGCCGGCTCGCGCAGAGCCAATCCCGTCAACCTCCTGCGAAGCAGGCACAGGAAGGGCTCCACGCAGATGGTATACAATTGGCCGGACATGGGGCACCCCTGACGCACTCCTCTCCCAAAGCGAAGGGGCGCCGTCAAGGACCCGTTAACTTTGACTGGACACTCTGCGGCGGCATATAAAAGTCGGACCCGGGCCACAAAATGCGGCCCGAGTCCGAAAGCGCGCAGAGTCTCGAAAAGGTAATCGTGATCCACCCTGTCGAACGCCTTCTCCTGATCGAGGGAGAGAAAGGCGACCGACTGACCAGTCCTCTGGGAAAGATGGATCAGGTCCCGGACCAGGTGGATGTTGTCCTGGATGGACCAGCCCGGGACCGTGTTGGACTGGTCGGGGTGGATCATGTGGGCCAGCACGGAGCCCAGGCGGGTAGACATAGCCCGGGCAAAGATCTTATAATCCGTGCTGAGGAGGGAGACCGGACGCCAGTTTTTAAGCAGGCGGAGATCGCCCCTCTTCGGCAGCAGGACGATGACCGCCCTGCGCCACGAGAGGGGCATCTCCCCGGTCGCCAGGCTTTCCCCCAGGACCCGCGCGTAATCGTCCCCCAGGACGTCACAGAACGCCCTGAGGAACTCCACGGTCAACCCATCCAGCCCTGGGGATTTGCCCCTCGAGAGCTGGTGGAGGGCGCCAGTCAGCTCCGCCAACGTGAGCGGAGCCTCCAATCCTTCGGCGCCCTCCGGGCTGACCTGCGGCAGGTCCTCCCACAAAACTCTGCGCGCATCCTCGCTGGACGGATCCGGAGAGAACAACGCACTGTAATAAGTACGGACCAGGAGGCCCATTCCCTCCGGATCCGTGATGGAGGATCCGTCGTCGGCCAGCAGCTCGACGAGCTGCTTACGGACCCTCCGCCATTTTTCCAGCGAATAGAAGAAGGGTGAGGCGCGGTCCAAATCTTCCAGGATCTGGATCCGCGACCTCACGTACGCGCCTCGGGACCCTATGAGCTGCAGGTTCCTCAGCGCGCCCTTCTTCTCTTTGTACGCCTGCCACAGGGCCGGGTCCGCGACGGCATGACCGAGGCGGGACTCCAAGTCGAGCACCTCCCTCTCAAGGCGCCCGATCTCGGCTTCCCGCCTCTTGGTCGACCCCTTCGCGTACTCCTGACAGAAGACGCGGCTGTGAGTCTTGCCCACATCCCACCATAGCCTCAAGGAGGGGAAGCCCCCCTGCTTCCTTCTCCAGTCGGCCCAGAATCGACAGAACGAGTCCCGAAATCGCACGTCCTCCAGCAGCCGGTTGTTAAAGTGCCAGTACGCGGACCCCGCCCGCGTGCGGAGCGGAGTAAACTCCGCCCACACCAGGCGGTGGTCCGAGCACGGCACCAGCCGCATGGAGGCCGCCAAAATGCGGGAGACGTACGCCTGCGAAATGTAGAGGCGGTCGATTCGCGACCCCCCTCCTCCAGACCTCCACGTGAAGGCGCTGGAGTCGGGATGGAGATTCCGCCAGACGTCCACCAAGTTAAGGGAGCTGATCAGTCCCCTGATCTTCTCCACCGACGCTTGGCCGCGCTGGGGACCGGAGCGATCCCCCAACCCCGTGCTGTAGCTGTCCTGGGAGTGTTTGATGGGGACAGTGTAGAGGGAGCTTTACTCTGTATCTAACCCCGTACTGTACCTGTCCTGGGAGTGTTTGATGGGGACAGTGTCGAGGGAGCTTTGCTCTGTATCTAACCCCGTGCTGTAGCTGGATGGGTTTTCCTTGGTGCTGGTACTAACCTGTCTCCAAGTGTCTCTGGGAATTCTGGCCTCAGTAAGTGAGGCCCATGTGCCACAGATGTTCATTTTTGTCCTCTGCATGATCTTTCCCCAGGAGAAGCAACACGTGCTGAGCAGTTTGGCAGAAAGGGCACAAATGACGGAAGTGGTATTCAGTGATACCCCTGGGATCCGCTGTAACCCTGTGCAAGGAGCCATGTACTCGTTTCCCAGGATTGAGATCCCACCCAAGGCCATTGAGGCAGCTCAGGTAAAGCTTTGATAACCGCTGGATGATTTGATCCTTCTGATCCACTGCAACCCAGGATTCTGTGGAGCATCTCACATCGTAAACCTCACAGCATTCCATTCAGGACCAGAGGTGTTCGTGAAATATGAAGACGGATAAACATTGGGTCCAAATCTGTACTACCCTTTGCGTAAATAAGTGCTTCTGATTTCACTCCTAGACGGCCTCACTCCAATTTTAATATTTATTCCTATTATTCTCCAATTTTATTCCGAGGAAATGGTTCCTCCCTATCTGTCCAATCCCCTCCCGTTCCCAGGTGTCAGCACCTTCCAGTTCTCATCACCGCCTCCCACCCAAACATAAAGGATTTGAGCAGGCTACATCAGAAATGACAGGGACAGGAGGAGGCCATTCAGCCCCTCAAGCCTGTTCCAACATTCAGTCAGCTCATGGATGATATTTGAGATAATTCCCGATACCATCAAAGTCTATCGATGATACATCACTAACGACATCCCTAGTTTCCCCGAGAAGGCAGTGATGGATCTTCCTGAAGCCTGAGTAGTTCTGATTCAATTGAGCGTCTTTCAGAGGCAGAGTCAACCGCGTTGGTGTGGGTGTGGAGTCATATATAGCCCAGACTGGGTAAGGACAGCAGATTCCCTTCCCTAAAGCTCCGTATTGATTTTTATGACAGCTTCATGGTCACTTTTACTCAGACCAGCTTTTTATCTCCAGATTTTTTTCATTAAATTCAGATTCTCAGGCTGTACTGGTAGGATTTGAACGCACATTCTGTGGCTTGCGAGTCCAGTAACAGAAGCTGTAGAGCAGGGGATCCAAATGCTGCCCCTAACGGAATCTAATTGGCTGTCCTTTGCTGACAGGCTGCGGGACAGGCTCCGGACATGTTTTTCTGTATGAAGCTGCTGGAGGACACCGGCATTTGTGTGGTTCCAGGGAGTGGGTTTGGACAGAGAGAAGGCACCTATCATTTCAGGTACACAGTCGATTTGCATTGCTATAGCGCCTGTCACTAACTCAGAACAGCCTACAGCACTTCACAGCCAGTGAAGGACTTTTCGAGTGCACTCAGTATTCAGATAGTAGATGGGTCTTTGGTTTTAATGTCTCATCTGAAAGACAGGGCCTCTGACAGCGCGGCAGTGCCTCTCCTCCGCCGGCGCAGCAGTGCCTCTCCTCCGACGGTGCGGCAGTGCCCCTCCTCCGCCGGCGTGGCAGTGCCCCTCCTCCGCCGGCGTGGCAGTGCCCCTCCTCCAATGGCGCGGCAGTGCCCCTCCTCCGACAGCGCGGCAGTGCCCCTCCTCCGACGGTGTGGCAGTGCCCCTCCTCCGCCGGCGCGGCAGTGCCCCTCCTCCGCCGGCACGGCAGTGCCCCTCCTCCGCTGGCGTGGCAGTGCCCCTCCTCCGACGGTGTGGCAGTGCCCCTCCTCTGCCGGCGTGGCAGTGCCCCTCCTCCGACAGCGCGGCAGTGCCCCTCCTCCGACGGTGTGGCAGTGCCCCTCCTCCGACGGTGTGGCAGTGCCCCTCCTCTGCCGGCGTGGCAGTGCCCCTCCTCCGACAGCGCGGCACTGCCCCTCCTCTGCCGGCGTGGCAGTGCCCCTCCTCCGACAGCGCGGCAGTGCCCCTCCTCCGACAGTGTGGCAGTGCCCCTCCTCCGACGGTGTGGCAGTGCCCCTCCTCTGCCGGCGTGGCAGTGCCCCTCCTCCGACTGTACGGCAGTGCCCCTCCTCCGACGGTGTGGCAGTGCCCCTCCTCCGATGGTGTGGCAGTGCCCCTCCTCCGACGGTGTGGCAGTGCCCCTCCTCCGATGGTGTGGCAGTGCCCCTCCTCCGACGGCGTGGCCTTGCCACAGTACTATACTAGCAGTGTCAGCCTGGGTTAAGTGCTGAAGTCTCTGAAGTGGGGATTGAGTCCATGACCCTCTGAGTCTGAGATGAGAGTAACAGCCTCTACTCCCTGCCTGGGTCTGTGCTGCTGTACACACTTGAAGCCACTGTTTGTCCATAACACATGTCTATATATGTGATTTTAAATTTCTTATCCTGTTTTCAATTCCCTCCATGTCCTCGCCCCTCCCTATCTCTATAATCTCCTCCAGCATCACAACTCTCCGAGATCTCTGCACTCCTCGAATTCTGGCTTCTTGAGCAAACCCCAATATTACAGCTCCACCATTGGCAGCCATGCCTTCAGCTGCCGAGGCCCTAAGATCTGGAATTCCCTCCCTCAATCTCTCCACTTCTCTCTCCTCCTTTAAGACTCTCCGTACAATCTACATTTTTGACCAAGCTTTTGGTCATCTGACCTAATATCTCCTTTTGTGGCTTGGTGTTAAAATTTGTTTGATAATGACTTGTGTTTGGGATTGAGGGTAATATGTTGGCAGAGACTGAGGTTTGGTTAATGGACATAAACAGACTAGAAATAAATGGGACCTTTTCATGTTGGTGAGTTGTAACTAGCTGGGTGCTACAGGGGTCAGTGCTGGGGCGTCAGCTACTTCCAAGCTATAGCAATGACTTGGATGAAGGGACTAAGTGTAATGGATCCGAGTTTGCAGATGATACAAAGCTAGGTGGGAATGTAAGCTGTGAGGAGGACACAGAGAGGCTGCAAAGAGATATAGACAGGCTAAGTGAGTGGATAACAAGGTGACAGATGCAGTATAACATGGGAAAATGTGAGGTTATTCACGAGTAGTCAGAATAGAAAAGCAGATAATTTTTTAAAAGATGAGAGAGAACAAAAGAACAAAGAAAATTACAGCACAGGAACAGGCCCTTCGGCCCTCCAAACCTGCGCCGATCCAGATCCTCTATCTAAACCTGTCGCCTATTTTCTAAGGGTCTGTATCTCTTTACTTCCTGCCCATTCATGTATCTGTCTAGATACATCTTAAAAGACGCTATCGTGCCCGCGTCTACCACCTCCGCTGGCAACGCGTTCCAGGCACCCACCACCCTCTGCGTAAAGAACTTTCCAATCATATCCCCCCTAAACTTTTCCCCTCTCACTTTGAACTCGTGTCCTCTTGTAATTGAATCCCCCACTCTGGGAAAAAATTTACTCTGAGAGTAAATATTGATCAGAGAAACCTGGGTGTCCTTGTACACAAATCACTGAAATTTAGCATGCAGGGACAGCAAGCAGTTAGGAAGGCAAATAGTATGTTGGCCTTTATTGCAAGGGGATTGAAGTATAGGAATAAGGAAATCTTGCTACAGTTGGACAGGGTTTTGGTGAGACCACACCTGGAATACAGTGTGCAGTTTTAGCAGGTTTTAAGCAGGTCTGTTGAAGTTAGTTCATTGTCTGAGGTTCTGACCTTTTCCCTCCATGTAAAAAAGAGCATGAAACTTCACCTGAGAGAACCATGCAGCTTCTGACACGTGGGAGAAGTTCACACACAGTATTTGCTCACAGGACACAGATTTTTTTTATCCGTTCCTGGCATGTGGGTGTCACTGGCCAGGCCAGAATTTATTGCCCATCCCTAATTGCCCTTGAGAAGGTGGTGGTGAGCTGCCTTCTTGAACCGCTGCAGTCCATGTGGGGTAGGTAAACCCACAGTGCTGTTAGGAAGGGAGTTCCAGGATTTTGACCCAGCGACAGTGAAGGAACGGTGATATAGTTCCAAGTCAGGATGGTGTGTGACTTGGAGGTAGTGGTGTTTCAAGCAATAATCAATTGCAAAGAGTTTGAACATGTTTAGCACGAGAGTAATATTGAAGGAAAGCATGTACAGTATAACAACAACACCTTATTTATATAGTAGCACCTTTAGCATAATAAAACATCCCAAGTTACCTCACAGGAGCATTATTAAACAAAATTTGATATGGAGACAGGTGGCCAAACATTTTGTCAAAGAGGTAGGTTTTAAAGGAGGAAAGCAGGGTGGAGAGGCGGAGGGAGGGAGGGAATTCCAGAATTGGGGCCGAGGCAACTGAATGCACGGCCGCCAATGGTGGAGTGATTAAAATCAGGGATGTTCAAGAGGCCAGAATTCGAGGAGTGCAGATTAGAGGAGGGTCGTGAGGAGATTACAGAGATAGGGAGAGGTTTGAAAACAAGGATGGAAATTTTTACATTTAAGATTGGGCAGTTCAGTGGAATACGCTCTTAAATCATGATTTTCATTGTGTTTTATTGTATTTACTCCCCCTCAGGATGACCATTCTACCCAAGACTGAGAAACTGAAGGTTCTCCTGAGCAAGCTGAAGGCTTTCTACCTGGATTTCATCAAACAGTATTCTTAAACAGCGGAGCCAGCGTCCCCATTCACTGGGGGAGTGGGGGCGGGGATGGGGGATGGGGTAAATGTCACAATATCAAGTGCCTTAGTGAGGGGAACAAATTGCTTGATGTTTAAACAGGTGCCAGGGTACAATGGAAGGAAATAAAAACTAAATTGCAGTCAAAAGAGAGAGATGAGGCCTGAAACCTGACAATGTTGTCAGCAGGGCAGTGGGGAAGGGTTGCTGGGTAAATGCCGAGGTGTAGCGGAAGGATAGGTTTAGTAAAGAATGTCCAGTACAACCTCTACGTAGCGATATCAATGCAATCCTGTCCAAATTAGGTGAAGGGATCCACGCAGGCTAATTAATCCATCGTCTTGTTAAGTCCCGATTTCCAGTTCCAGCACGTATTCTGTTCTTGTTGATGTTGGTTTAGTGCCTCCTTGTTTGATCTTCAGCTTGTTATTGCTTCATGAATATCTGGGCAGGGAGATAGCTGAGTGAGATTTTAATCATCTTAAAAGCTGGGGGCGGGGGAGTGGGGGAGGGTGTGGTCAGAGTTAGATGACCCTCAGTTGGAGTTGCAGCAGTATCACAGGTTCAGGAAGGTGTCGAACCAGCCCAGGTTTCAGCTGTCCTGTGACCCCTGGCAAGTAAGTGTCTGTCAGATGGGATAGGACTGGGCTGAAATAGGAAGTGAATAACAGTTGTTACACAGAGTGGCTCCATCAGCCAATCTTCGGATCATTGCCCATACTCTGAACACAACTGACAATAATATTATTATTGATCAATAGACCCACAAATAACAATATTGACAATCAGCCAAGTACAGTCTCAACATTATGGCTCCCAGTTGTCCATTGAGTTTTTTTATTTTATTCTTTTCATGGGATGGAGGGACTGAATGTTGAAGGTGGTGGATGGGGTACCAATCAAATGGGCTGTTTTGTCCTGGATGGTGTTGAGCGTCTGGAGTGTTGTTGGAGCTGCACCCATCCAGGCAAGTGGAGAGTATTCCATCACACTCCTGACTTGTGCCTTGTAGATGGTGGACAGGCTTTGTGGAGTCAGGAGGTGAGTTATTCACCACAGGATTCCCAGCCTGTGACCTGCTCTTGTAGTCACAGTATTTATATGACTGGTCTAGTTCAGTTTCTGCTCAATGATAGCGCCCAGGATATTGATGATGGGGGGATTCAGCAATGGTAATGTTGTTGAATGTCAAGGGGAGATGGTTAGATTCTCTCTTGTTAGAGTTGGTCATTGCCTGGCACTTGTGTGGTGCAAATGTTACTTGCCACTTGTCAGCCCAAGCCTGGATGTTGTCCAGGTCTTGCTGCATGTGGACTTGGACTGCTCCAGTATCTGAGGAGCTGTGAATGGTGCTGAACATTGTGCAATCACCACTTCTGACCTTATGGAGGGAAGGTCATTGATGAGCAGCTGAAGATGGTTGGGCTGAGGACACTACCCTGAGGAACTCCTGCAGTGATGTCCTGGGACTGTGATGATTGGCCTCCAACAACCACAACCATCTTCCTTTGCACTCGGTATGACTCCAACCAGTGGAGAGTTTTCTCAAGATTCCCATTGACCTCAGTTTTGCTTGGGCTCCTTGATGCCATACTCAGTCCAATGCTGCCTTGGTGTCAAGGACAGTCACTCTCACCTCACCTCTGGAGTCCATGTTTGGACCAAGGCTATAATGAGGTCAGGAGCTGAGTGGTCCTGGTAGAATCTGTGTTGTATTAAGCATATTTCCCTTCTGTAGCTCTGCATGTTGATTGGATCCCATGTGCTGGACACTCAAGTTGATCACTTGGCTTCATGGTAAAAGGTCACGAACTGCTGACCACCCTTTATCAGAAAGGCAAAAGTGGAATTGTGACGTCAATTCACAGGCGACACATGAGGGGGGCAAAAAGCAACAATTACTGCAGTCCGACCAACACCCGAGCTCTGAAATCAATGTGGAGTTAAACCATTCTATTGATGCTTGGGATTTACATCCCAATCACCCTCACACCTGGGGAGAGTTAGCCTAATGCTGAATTCTGCTGAGGGTAAGGAGGATGCTGAGTGACTGTGAAACATGACTATTCCCTGAATCAACTAGTGAATTAACTCTGCACCATTGCTGGGTTGCATCAGTGTGTTTTAGTGATCAAACATGTGAGTTCCTTAATTAATATTTAGTCTCCTAATTAATATTAGTTGTGTATCCAGCACTGAAGTGAGAGTGTGATTAACTTTCAGAACAGGGCTGCTTGATATTTATTCCAATGTTGTGTTAACGCTCTCAATGCCTGAAAATGCACCAAGGAGATTTTATCCAAAAGCAAATTACTGCAGATGCTGAAAATCTGAAATAAAAACAGAAAGTGCTGGAAATACTCAGCAGGTCTGACAGCATCAGCGGAGAGAGAAGCGAAGTTAACATTTCAGATCAGCACCTTAATGTTTAATGGTTCTGTAATTGGTGAATTACTGAGGAGGCTGTGGATTCTCACTCTGGACGATGCATTTACATTACAAGCTTTGTTTATTGGTGTAGAACCAAGTCTGGCAGTCGTGGATGGTGCTAATTTTACCTGGGTCTCAGTTTGATGCGGTAGATAATAATCCTGTGCTACCTCCTAATTGCTAGGAACACTTTTTAATCAGGTACTGTTCTGTTCCTGCCTCAATAAGCTGTTTGATGTACCTTCCTGATTTCCCGTTATTACCTAATGCTGGAATTCATCTATCCTGTGATAAATCTGGGCCATTTACAGAAAGTCAAGGTGGATTCAAACATCTTGAGAAACAGCTGATGGTTTCCTTTTTAAAATACTCTGAGCCAGGGAGGCCGGAAAGATTCAAAGATCTCGTCTTCCAGTTCCCTCTGTCCTGTGTTTCTTTAAAAAATAAACACTTTTAACTCAAACTTGCTGTGTTTCCTGGTTCCTCAATGTTTCACTTTTCTATGCCGGTAACTGTCAGCGTTGCACTCCACATTCTCCCAGGATCATGAAGGTGCAGTACAGGGTGACAGGTACACTGCCTGTGTAAATATTTTATTTTTATTTATTTATTTAGAGATACAGCACTGAAACAGGCCCTTCGGCCCACTGAGTCTGTGCCGACCAACAACCACCCATTTATACTAATCCTACAGTAATCCCATATTCCCTACCTACACTAGTGACAATTTATAATGGCCAATTTACCTATCAACCTGCAAGTCTTTGGCTGTGGGAGGAAACCAGAGCACCCGGAGAAAACCCACGCAGACACAGGGAGAACTTGCAAACTCTGCACAGGCAGTACCCAGAACCGAACCCGGGTCCCTGGAGTTGTGAGGCTGCGGTGCTAACCACTGCACCACTGTGCTGAATCATTGGGCTTTTGTTCATTCGAAAGAAGCAGGTTAGAAAGTGTTTAATATTGAGTGGATGGAACAAGGTAGATAGAAACAGACTGTTTCCAGTGACTGAGGGGGCCAGAACGTATGGGGGGAATCATAGATTCAAGATGAACTCATTGAATCATCCAGCACAGAAGGATACCATTCAGTCTATTGTGCCTGTGCTTACTCTTTGAAAGTACTATTCAATTTATAGGGTTGTAGTCGTTTACAGCATAGAAGGAGGCCATTTGGGCCGTCTTGCCCATGCCGGCTCTCAGAGGAGCAATCCAGTCAGCCCTACTCACCCGACCGATCGCTGTAGCCCTGCAAGTTTGCTTCCTTCAAATGCCCATCCATCCAACGTCCTCTTGAAGTCATTGATCGTCTCAGCTTCCGTCACCTTTTGTGGGCGGCGAGTTCAAGGTCATCACCACCCGCTGTGTAAAAAAGTTCTTCCTCATATTCCCCCTGCATCTTTTGTCCAAAACGTTCAATCTGTGTCCCCTAGTCCTTGTACCATTTGTTAATGGGAACAGTTTTTCCTTGTCTAATTTATCTAAACCAGTCATAATCTTGTACACCTCTATCAAATCTCCCCTCAATATCCTTTCCTCCAAGGAGAACAACCCCAGCCTCTCCAACCAAACCTAATCCCCCTTCACTGGAACATTTCTACTAAATCTCCTCTGCAGCCTCTCAAGGACCCTCACATCCTTCCTGATGTGTGGTGACCAGAACTGGGGCCGAACCAGAACTTTATAAAGGCTCGGCATAACTTCCCTGCTTTTGTACAAAATGCCCCTATTTATGAAATCCAAGTTCCCATATGTTTTACTAACCACTCTCTCAATATGTCCTGCCACCTTCAGAGATTGATGCACACGCACCCCCAGGCCCCTCTGTTTGTGCACACTCTTTAGAACTGTACCATTAGGTCTATATATTTTTTTATTCATTCATGGGAAGTGGGCGTCGCTGGCTAGGCCAGCATTTATTGCCCATCCCTTAATTGCCCTTGAGAAGGTGGTGGTGAGCTGCCTTCTTGAACTGCTGCAGTCCATTTGGGGTTGGTACACCCACAGTGCTGTTAGGAAGTTCCAGGATTTTGACCCAGCGACAGTGAACATAGAACATAGAACATAGAACATACAGCACAGAACAGGCCCTTCGGCCCACAATGTTGTGCCGATCCTTTGTCCTCTGTCAAGGACAATTTAATCTATACCCCATCATTCTCCTTTATCCATATACCTATCCAAAAGCCTTTTGAAAGTCCCTAAAGTTTCTGACTCAACAACTTCCCCGGGCAAGGCATTCCATGCCTCGACCACTCTCTGGGTAAAGAACCTTCCCCTGACATCCCCCTTATATCTCCCACCCTTCACCTTAAATTTATGACCCCTTGTAACGCTTTGCTCCACCCGGGGAAAAAGTTTCTGACTGTCTACCCTATCTATTCCCCTGATCATCTTATAAACCTCTATCATGTCACCCCTCATCCTTCTCCTTTCTAATGAGAAGAGGCCTAGAATGTTCAGCCTTTCCTCGTAAGACTTATTCTCCATTCCAGGCAACATCCTGGTAAATCTCCTCTGCACCCTCTCCAAGGCTTCCACATCCTTCCTAAAATGAGGCGACCAGAACTGCACACAGTACTCCAAATGAGGCCTTACCAAGGTCCTGTACAGCTGCATCATCACCTCACGGCTCTTAAATTCAATCCCTCTGCTAATGAACGCTAACACCCCATATGCCTTCTTCACAGCCCTATCCACTTGAGTTGCAACTTTCAATGATCTATGCACATAGACCCCAAGGTCTCTCTGCTCCTCCACATGCCCAAGAACCCTACCGTTAACCCAGTATTTTGCATTCATGTTTGTCCTTCCAAAATGGACGACCTCACACTTTTCAGGGTTAAACTCCATCTGCCACTTTTCAGCCCAGCACTGCAACCTATCCAAGTCCCTTTGCAGACGACAATAGCCCTCCTCGGTATCCACAACTCCACCAACCTTTGTATCATCTGCAAATTTACTGACCCACCCTTCGACTTCCTCATCCAAGTCGTTAATAAAAATCACAAACAGGAGAGGACCCAGAACTGATCCCTGCGGCACGCCACTGGTAACTGGGCTCCAGGCTGAGTATTTACCATCTAAGACCACTCTCTGCCTTCTATCAGTTAGCCAATTCTTAATCCAACTGGCCACATTCCCCACTATCCCATGCCTCCTGACTTTCTCCATAAGTCTACCATGGGGGACCTTATCAAATGCCTTACTAAAATCCATGTACACCACATCCACTGGTTTACCCTCATCCACTTGCTTGGTCACCTGCTCAAAGAATTCAATCAGGCTTGTGAGGCAAGACCTACCCCTCACAAAACCGTGCTGACTGTCCCGAATCAAGCAGTGTCTTTCCAGATGCTCAGAAATCCTATCCCTCAGCACCTTTTCCATCAACTTGCCTACCACCGAAGTAAGACTAACTGGCCTGTAATTCCCAGGGTTGTTCCTATTCCCTTTCTTGAACAGGGGCACAACATTTGCCACCCTCCAATCACCTGGTACCACCCCCGTCAGCAGAGAAGATGAAAAGATCATTGCCAGCGGCTCTGCAATTTCATCCCTTGCTTCCCATAACATCCTTGGATATACCCCGTCAGGCCCGGGAGACTTGTCTATCTTCAAGTTATTCAAAAACCCCAACACATCTTCCCTCCTAACGAGCACTTCCTCGAGCTTACCAGTCTGTTTCACACCGTCCTCTTCAGTAATACACCCCTTCTCGTTCGTAAATACCGAAGAGAAGTACTCATTCAAAACCTCACTTATCTCTTCCGGCTCAACACACAGTCTCCCGCTATTGTCCTTGACCGGACCTATGGTCCCCCTAGTCATCCTCATATTTCTGACATACGCGTAAAAGGCCTTGGGGTTTTCTTTTATCCTACCCGCCAAGCATTTTTCATGCCCTCTCTTAGCTCTCCTAATCCCTTTCTTCAGATCCTTCCTGGCCATCTTGTATCCCTCCAGAGCTATGCCTGTGCCCTTTTTCCTCAACTTTATATACGCATCCTTCTTCTTCCTAACAAGACTCTCAACCTCTCTTGTCAACCACGGTTCCCTCACATGACCATCCCTTCCCTGTCTGACAGGGACATGCTTATCAATGGCCCCTACTATCTGCTCCTTGAAAAAGTTCCACATTTCGACCGTGCCCTTCCCTGCCAGCATATGCTCCCAACTTATGCTCCTCAGTTCCTGCCTGACAGCATCATATCTACCCTTCCCCCAATTGTAAACCTTGCCCTGTTGCACATACCTATCCCTCTCCATTACCACAGTGAATGCTACAGAATTGTGATCACTATCTCCAAAGTGCTCGCCCACCAACAGCTCTATCACTTGCCCTGGTTCATTACCTAGTACCAAATCCAATATTGCCTCCCCTCTGGTCGGGCAGTCTACATACTGAGTCAGAAAAGCTTCCTGGACATACTGCACAAACACTACCCCATCCAAACTATTCGATCTAAAGAGTTGCCAATCAATATTTGGGAAGTTGAAATCCCCCATAATTACTACCCTGTGACTTCTGCTCCTTTCCAAAATCTGTTTCCCAATCTGCTCTTCCACCTCCCTGCTGCTATTGGGGGGCCTATAGAAAACTCCCATCAAGGTGACTGCTCCTTTCCTGTTCCTGACCTCAACCCACAGTGCCTCAGTCGGCAGATCCTCCTCGAAAATTCTTTCAGCAGTTGTTACACTATTTCTAACTAACAATGCCACCCCCCCACCTCTTTTACCACCATTCCTAATCTTATGAAAACATCTATAACCAGGTACCTCCAAAAACCATTCCTCCCCCTCACCTATCCACGTTTCAGTGATGGCCACAACATCGTAGTCCCAAGTGCCCATCCACGCCTTCAATTCACTCACCTTATTCCTGATGCTTCTTGCGTTGAAGTATACGCACTTTAACCCTTCTCCGTGCCCATCTGTCCTCTGCGACAGTGCTACCTTCCCCAATACCTCACTACACTCTTTGTCTTTCTGAGTGGACCCACTGGTCCCTGGATTACAAGTCCGGTTCCCATCCCCCTCCCAAACTAGTTTAAACCCTCCCGAACAGTACTAGCAAACCTCCCTCCCAGGATATTGGTGCCCCTCTGGTTCAGATGCAGCCCGTCCTGTTTGAACAGGTCCCATCTTCCCCAGAATGCAGTCCAATTATCCAAGAACTGGAAGCCCTCCCTCCTACACCATTCCTGCAGCCACGTGTTCAGCTGTGCTCTCTCCCTATTCCTAGCCTCACTATCACGTGGCGCCGGCAACAAACCAGAGATAACAACTCTGTCCGTCCGAGCTTTCAGCTTCCAGCCTAACTCCCTAAACTCACTTCTAACATCTGTGCCACCCTTCCTTCCTACGTCGTTGGTGCCAATGTGCACCACGACCTCTGGCTGCTCCCCCTCCCCTTTAAGGATCCTGAAGACGCGATCACAAACATCACGGACCCTGGCACCAGGGAGGCAACAAACCATCCGTGCGTCTCGCCTGCGCCCACAGAACCGCCTGTCCGTACTCCTCACCATCGAGTCCCCGATGACTAGTGCTCTCCCATTCTCCCTCCTTCCCTTCTGAGCCACAGTGCAGGACCCCGTGCCAGAGGCCCGGTCACTGCAGCCTGCCCCCGATAGGCCGTCCCCCCCAACAGTATCTAAAACTGTATACTTGTTGTTGAGGGGAACGACCACAGGAGATCCCTGCACTGACCTCTTCCCACCTCTAACTGTTACCCAGCTGCCTGAAGGAACAGCAATATAGTTCCAAGTCAGGATGCGACTTGGAGGGGAATTTGCAGGTGGTGGTGTTCTCATGCATCTGCTGCCCTTGTCCTTCTAGGTGGTACAGGTCGTGGGTTGGAAGGTGCTTTCGAAGGAGCCTTGGTGAGTTGCTGTAGTGCATCTTGTAGATGGTACACACTGCTGCCACTGTGCCTCATCCTATCCCTTCTGCCAAAATGCATCACCTCAGATTTCCTTGTATTAAATTCAATCTGCCACCTCTTGCGATTGGAAGCCTGTGACCAGTGGTGTACCACAGGGATCGGTGCTGGGATCCTTGCTGTCTGTAGTGTACATTAAAGATTTAGATGTAAATATAGGAGGTATGATCAGTAAGTTCACAGATGACATGAAAATTGGTGGTGTTGTAAATAGTGAGGAGGAAATCCTTAGATTACAGGACGATATTGATGGGCTGGTAAGATGGGCAGAGCAGTGGCAAATGGAATTTAATCCTGAAAAGTGTGAGGTTATGCATTTTGGGAGGACTAACAAGGCAAAGGAATATACAATGGTTGATAGGACCCTAGAAAGTACAGAAAGTCAAAAGGACCTTGGTGTACTTGTCCATAGATCACTGAAGGCAGCAGCACAGGTAGATAAGGTGGTTAGGAAGGCATATGGGATACCTGCCTTTATTAGCCGAGGCATAGAATATAAGAGCAGGGAGGTTATGATGAAGCTGTATAAAATGCTAGTTAGGCCACAGCTGGAGTACTGTGTACAGTTCTGGTCACCACATTATAGGAAGGATGTGATTGCACTGGAGAGGGTGCAAAACAGATTCACCAGGATGTTGCCTGGGCTGGAGCATTTCAGCTATGAAGAGAGACTGGATAGGCTAGGGTTGTTTTCCTTGGAGCAGAGAAGGCTGAGAGGGGGCCTGATTGAGGTGTACAATATTATGAGGTTAGATAGGAGGAAACTTTTTCCCTTAGCGAAGAGGTCAAGTACAAGGGGGCATAGACTTAGGGTAAAGGGCAGGAGGTTTAGGGGGGATTTGAGGAAGCATTTTATCACCCAGAGGGTGGTTGGAATCTGGAACGCACTGTTTGAAGAGGTGGTGGAGGCAGGAACCCTGGCAACATTTAAGAAGTATTTAGATTAGCACTTGAAACGCCAAAGCATACAAGGCTACGGGCCAAGTGCTGGAATATGCGATTAGAGTAGTTGGGTGCTGTATGGCCAGCACAGACACGATGGGCTGAAGGGCCTGTTTCTGTGCTGTATAACTTTATGACTCTATGACTCGGCCCATTCTGCTAGCCTATCTATGTCCTTTTGCAGGTGGTTTATATCATCCTCACTGTTTGCCAATCCCCCAAGTTTGGTATCATCGGCACATTCTGAGATTCTACTCTATATTCCAATATCCAAGTCATATATATACAGCAAAACAGCAGTGATCCCAGCACTGACCCTTGGGGAAACACCACTGTCTACCACCCTCCAGTCTGAAAAGCAACCATTTATCATGACTCGCTGTTTTCTGTCCTTAAGCCAATTTTTTATCCAATTGGAAACTGACCTCCTATTCCATGAGCCTCAGTTTGTTAACCAACCATTTACGTGGCACTTTATCAAATGCTTTCTTCAAATCCACATAAAGAACATCCACTGCGTTCTCTTCACCAACCTTCTCTGTTACTTCATCAAAAATTTCAAATGGATTAGTCAAGCATGGCCTGCCTTTTACAAATTATCCCAGTTCCCTGGCTTTTTCCCCATAGTCCTGTAAATTTCTCCTTTTCAAGTATTTTCCCAATTCCCTTTTCCCAGTTACAATTAAATCTGCTTCCACCTGCTTTGAGACAGTACGTTCCAGATATGAGATGTAGAGAAGGAGACTGGAGACACTGCTACACAGAGAGTGCAGTGGGATTCACTCCCAAGATTAGTGGTTGGGGCAGAAACTGTCAACATTCCGAGTTGCATTGGATTGGGATTGGGTTGGGGTGGGGGGGGGAAGAGATACGGGAAACCGGACAGGTAAATCTGATTCGGGTTATTCGGTCACTTGGTGGGTCGGGGGCCAGCAGGAGCTAGTTGGGCTGAACGGACAGTAGCATAATGGTAATGTTACTGGGTCAGTAATCCAGAGTCTAGATTTATGTATGGGAGGCATGAGTTCAAATCCCACCACGGCAGCTGATAAAATTTAAATTCAATTAATCAAATGAAACTAGAATGAAAACCTAGGCTGGAATTTTACCTGTCCCGGCAGGTCCGCAGTCTGGGAAGGCGGAAGCTTAGCTGCCGCCTCGATCGAGCACTAACTGACCATAAGGTCTCGGTGGCGGATTACTGGTTGAAAAGGGTGTGGGAGGGTGAGGGGGGGGTGGGGCTAGAACTGGCAGAAGGTGCTGAAAGTCATGTAAAAGGGTTTTCAGCACTTCAGTGGCTCTGAAAGGGAGGAGCTAGAGCTGAACACTAGGCATCTACCTGGCTGAGGGGGAAAGGAATGCCATTGTAATTAAAGGGCCAACTCAGTCAATATCCAGAAATCTACCTGAGAACATTGGAGGACCAGAACCCACTTGCAGTAATGGCAGAGAGAGCCAACCGCATGGCCCCAAGTTTCTCAGACGACTCCCTGCATGTCCTCCTCCAAGAGGCTGAGGCAAGGCAGGAGGTCCTCTTACCAACAGACAAAAGGAGGAGGCCTCCCCGGGTCACCAAGAAGGCGTGGTTGCTGGTTGCGGAGGTCAGTAGCTGCAGGGTTGTGAGGAGGACATGGCTCCAGCTCTGCAAGCAGGTCAACGACCCTCTGTGTTCTGCCAGGGTAAGGGACATGTTTCAGTCATCGTTGCTTTGAAGTTCTTTCTTTCTTTTGGGCCTCCTTATCTCGAGAGACAATGGATACGCGCCGGGAGGTGGTCAGTGGTTTGTGAAGCAGCGCCTGGAGTGGCTATAAAGGCCAATTCTGGAGTGACAGACTCTTCCACAGGTGCTGAAGTTATACGGGAAGGTTAACAGGGGTTGATGCTGCAAAGTGGAAGCCATACATCTGGAGTGAATGACTGCAGCCCTGTCATGGGCCATAGGCTGGGCACATCTGAGATGCACAATGGTCCAGAGCTGATTCAAGCAATGAAGCTTGCTCATGAGTTCAAACTCTCAGACATGTGACCACACTGCAGTCCATGACATGTCCTTCAGAGCGCAGTGTCACTCACACCTGATCATTCTGTTTTCCCCTGCAGGTGAAGCACAGCAGTGGCCAGGCAGCATCTCCAGGGCTCACCCATCCACCTCTGAGGAAGCAGAGACCTCAGCAGGGTGCAGCATCACATCCTTTCCCCACATCAGCTCAGATGCAGTCATCTCGGTCGGGATGTGTGCCTACTTGGATTCGTGGTCACAATCTGTGCCAGCACCACACAAGTGCCAGACCAGCTACCAGAGGCGGTATCGGCTGATGTCTCTGACAATCGAAGGACTGTGGGAGGCCAGGCCAGTGCAGAGCCACATGCTCATAATGAGCCTCTGCGGACGTCCATTCGGCGGGTGTGGTGTGAGGTGCATGGAGATCTGGCAGAGTTACCAGAGATGATGTGTGCTCTGGCTCAGACTTTGGAGATCTCCATCCAGACCATGAGTACCACACAGTCCCTGTCCTCTGAGCGACTGGCTGCCTCCATTGACAGATGGGCAGCTACAGTGGAGGGCCTGACCCAGGAGACAGTGAGCTCGATGCAACAGTGCCTCAGCAAGTTGTCAACAAGGCTCCCACGACATCCAACAGCTGCTCATCCCTCTGAGGTCAGAAGGGAGGCCCAATGGAGCCTCGCGAAGGCACAGGATGAACAGCTGTTTGCATCTGGGGGCTCCTCTCAGGGCACTCCTGATGTGTACAGCGGTTCCTTGTTCCCTCTGCCAGTGACAGTAGCACCTCAGAATCCCAGCGTTATAGAGGGTGGTCCTGAGACTGTTCAGGGTCACCTTAACATACCGGGTCCCTCACGGCCTCAGGCAGTCAGAGGACGACCACCAAAGTCATCCCAAGCCACAGGGCAGCCTGAACAGACACCTGCCGTGTCTACGGCGAGTGAGCATCGACACACGTGAGCACTCGCAAACATTTCAAGAAATCACATCAACTGCATTAGAGTCACTGGTGCAATTTAGAATTGTTTATTTCCTGTTAGACTTCAAACAAAATTATTAAATTTCTCACTTGGAATTGTTATCTGTCTCAAGTCAATGTGCTGTTTTAGGCAATCTTTTTATTCTGCATGAAATGGAGACTTGGGGGAGTTGCCATGTTGGGCCGTGTAGTGTTTGAGGGAGAAATGGGGCGTTCACAGCTGAGATTTATGTCTGCAAGTGATGTGAGGGCCTGAATTCAGACTGACCTGTCAGTCCCTGAGTGATGAGCCTCCGATCAGGAGAAATGCCTGCGTATTAGAGCCTCCTTAGCCTCTCTTGCATGCAAATCCTGCAAATTTCTAACTCCTTCCCACCGACGTTCAGTGGCTGTGCCTCCTCCTCATCAACACTTTCACCCTCCTCGTCTGAGGATGCCTCGTGCTGAACAATGTCCTCAGCCTCCAGGGCCCACCCCCCACTCCCTGCAGTGCCAGCTTATGTAAGGTGCAGCAGACGAGAACAATGCGAGATACCCTTGCTGGCGGGTACTGAAGGGCACCACCCGAGTGATCCAGGCACCTAAATCTCATTGTCAGAAGACCTGTGGTCTGCTCTATGGTCACTCTGGTGGTCACATTGTAACATTCCTCTGCTTCATTCCATTGGTTCCTCACCGGTGTCATCAGCCGTGTCTTCAGCGGGTAACCCCTGTCACCATGTATCCACCCTTGCAGGCACTTGGGTGGCTGAACAGTGCTGGCACCTGGGAGTGGCAGAGAATGAATGCATCGTCACTGCTTCCAGGATAAGGAGCACATTCCTGTAATATATCCTTACAGTCATCACAGACAAGTTGCACATTCATTAAGTGAAAACCCATTCAATTAATGAAGGGCCCTGACTGACCTGCAAGTGATCTAATGGCCACATGTGAACAGTCAATGATGCCTTGGACCATGGGGAGCCCAGCGATGGTGCTGAAGCCTCTGTCTCTCTCGGCCTGACTGACGTAGTCTGTCTGGAACTTGATGAACTGGTTGGCATGCCTAATATGGCATCAGTTACCACTTTAATGCAGTGATGTGCTGATGACTGCGAGACTCCACACACGTCTCCTGATGAAGCCTGGAAGGAGCCTGATACGTAGAAGTTTAGAGCGACTGTTAGCTTCAATGTGACTGGCATTGGATAGCCACCCACGCAGTTGGAAGTGACCTCCACTGCTAGTTTCTCACACAGAGATGTGACAGTCTGTCGGGACAGGCACCGTCTTCTACAGCACTGGCACTCCGACATCTGCAGAAAGCTCAACCGTGGGCAGTAGACCCTGCCTGCTGGATAGACTCGACTCCTGACAGGTGGTTGCTCCTGGCGCACTCTCTGACCTTCTGCCCCTCCCCCGTTACCAGGCTGCACTTGGCCAGCAGGTCACTGATTCCCCCCGGCCACTGGTCCTCCTGTCCCTCCTTGTTCTCTTCCTCAGTAGCTGAGCTTCCTCCAGAATGGACAATTCCCATGGCTGCTGTGTCTCAGAGAGGTTATGAGGACAGATATTTGCAGCCTGCTGCAAAGAACAACCCCTTTCCCCTACACAGAACAAAGCAGTGATGGTGAGGCCCGACCAGGAGTTTAACTCACTCTGGTAAACCGTGGTGAGTGAGAAATAATAGCCCCAACTTTGCAATCAACTCAGAAATCAAACAAAAAGAAATGAAATAAACAGTACCTCTAACTCCTTCACCGACAAACGGGTTGCTGCTTTTTTAAAGCTGCCGAGTTCCCGACTCTCTCTTCGACTCGTTTGACAATGGTAAAATTTAACGGCTGATGTAAGATGGCTGTCGATTGGCTTTTCGCCAACTCGCCCGCCGTCCGACCTGCGTAAGATGGGGATTGGGTGTCATGGTGGTGGGGACACAACCCAACGTCATCACCTGCCATTTTTCAGTTCGGCCGCCTCGGAGGACCCCAGATTTGAGCAGGTGAAATCCCAGCCCTATTCTCAGTAATGGTGGCAATGAAATTACCAGATTGTCGTAAAAACCTTGAGGGAAGGAAATCTGCCGTCCTTACCTGGTCTGGCCGACATGTGACTCCAGACCCACAGTAATGTGCTTGGTTGACTGTTAATTGCCCTCTGAAATGACCTAGCAAGCCAGTTATAGTATCATTGATGGCACAGAAGGAGACCATTTGGCCCATCAAGTCCATGCTGCCTCTCCATGGAGCAATCCAATCAGTCCCACTCCTCCACTTGATCCCTGTAGCCCTACAAGTTTATTTCCTTCAAGTGGCCATCCAGTTTCATTTTGAAGTCATTGAGTGACTCTGCTTCCACTACCCTTGTGGGCAGCGAGTTCCAGTTCATTACCACCCGCTGCATAAAAAAATTCTTCCTCATGTTTCCCCTGCATTCCTTGCCCAAAACCTTCAATCTGTGTCTCCTAGTCATGGTACCTACCATTAATTAATGGGAATAGTTTTTCCTTTTCTAACTTATCTAAGCCTGTCATAATCTTGTACACTTCTATTAAATCTCCCCTTAATCTCCTTTGTCGTAAGGAGAACAACCCCAGCTTTCCCAACCTAACATTGTAACTAAAATCAGTTGTACCAAACGGCTTTAGAAAAGTCGAAAAGGAATAAAATCGAACACACCAAGTGGCATCGACCTGGACACCAGAAACGACAACGGCACATCCTGCCCACTCAACCCGACAAAGTCCCCCTTGGTACATCTGGGGACTTGTGCCAAAATTGGGAGAGCTGTCCCACAGAATAGTCAAACAACAGTCTGGTATAGTCATACTCACGAAATTATACCTTACATACCTTACGATGTTCCAGAATCCTCCACCACCATCCCACTGGCAGGACAGACCCAACAGAAGTGGCAGCGCAGTGGTGTCTAGTCAGGAGGGAGTGGCCCTGGAAAACCCAATATCGACTCCAGAGCCCATGATGACTCATGGCATCAGGTCAAACATGGACAAGGAAACCTCCTGCTAATTATCACCTACTGCCCTCCCTCAGCTGATGAGTCAGTACTCCTCCATGTTGAACACCACTTGGAAGAAGCACTGAGGGTAGCAAGTGCGCAGAATGTACTCTGGGTGGGGGACTTCAATGTCCATCACCAAGAGTGGCTCGGAAGCACCACTACTAATGGAGCTGGCCGAGTCCTCAAGGACATAGCTGCTAGACTGGGTTTGTGGCAGGTGCTGAAGGAACTAACAAGCGGACTTCATTCAGGCTTTTGATAAGGTCCCGTATGGGAGATTGGTTAAGAAGGTAAGAGCTCATGAGATCCAGGGCAATTTGGCAAATTGGATCCAAAATTGGCTTAGTGGCAGGAAACAGAGGGTAATGGTCGAGGGTTGTTTTTGGTGTACCACAGGGATCGGTGCTGGGACCCTTGCTGTTTGTAGTGTACATTAATGATTTAGACATGAATATAGGAGGTATGATCAGTAAGTTCGCAGATGACACAAAGATTGGTGGTGTCGTAAATAGTGAGGAGGAAAGCCTTAGATTACAGGACGATATAGATGGGCTGGTAAGATGGGCAGAGCAATGGCAAATGGAATTTAATCCTGAGAAGTGTGAGGTGATGCATTTTGGGAGGACTAACAAGGCAAGGGAATATACAATGGATGGTAGGACCCTAGGAAGTACAGAGGGTCAGAAGGACCTTGGTGTACTTGTCCATAGATCACTGAAGGCAGCAGCACAGGGAGATAAGGTGGTGAGGAAGGCATATGGGATACTTGCCTTTATTGAGCCGAGGCATAGAATATAAGAGCAGGGAGGTCATGATGGAGCTGTATAAAACGCTAGTTAGGCCACAGCTGGAGTACTGTGTACAGTTCTGGGCACCACACTATAGGAAGGATGTGATTGCACTGGAGAGGGTGCAGAGGAGATTCACCAGGACGTTGCCTGGGCTGGAGCATTTCAGCTACAGAAACATAGAAAATTAGAAGCAAGAGTAGGCCATTCGGCCCTTCGAGCCTGCACCACCATTCAATACGATCATGGCTGATCATCCAAACTCTGTAACCTGTTCCCACTTTCTCCCCGTATTCCTCGATCCCTTTAGCACTAAGGCAAGGCAAGGAAGAGCAAGGCTGGTAAGTTTAGGGAACATTGGTTGACGAGGGATATTGAGGGTCTGGTCAGGACAAAGAAGGAGGAATATGTCAGGTATAGGCAGCTGGGATTGAGCGAGTCCCTCGAGGAGTATAGGGGATGTAGGAGTACAGTTAAGAAGGAAATTAGGAGGGCGAAAAGGGGCCATGAGATTTCCCTGGCAGATAAGATAAGGGAGAATCCTAAAAGATTCTATAAATATATTAAGAGTAAAAGGGTAGCTAGGGAGAGAATAGGTCCCCTTAAGGATCAGTGTGGTAATCTATGTGTGGAGTCACGGTAAATGGGCAAGGTCTTAAACGAATATTTCTTGTCCGTATTTACCGTGGAGAAGGTCATGGAAGCTAGTGAGTTCAAGGGAGGGAACAGCGATATCCTGGAGCATATCAACATTACAAAGGAGGAGGTGTTGGATGTTTTGAAGCGCATGAAGGTGGATAAATCCCCAGGGCCTGACCAGGTGTATCCTAGGACACTATGGGAAGCAAGGGAGGAGATTGCTGGGCCCCTGGCAGAGATTTTTGGATCATCATTAGCCACGGGTGAGGTAGCGGAAGACTAGAGGATACCTAATATTGTGCCTTTATGTAAGAAGGGCAGCAGGGATAAGCCAGGGAACTACAGGCCGGTGAGCCTTACATCAGTGGTGGGAAAGTTATTGGAAGGGATTCTGAGAGACAGGATTTATATGCATCTGGAAAGGCATGGTCTGATTAGAGATAGTCAGCATGGCTTTGTGCATGGGAAATCATGTCTCACGAATTTGATTGAGCTTTTCGAGGAGGTGATCAAGAGGATTGACGAGGGCAGGGCGATGGACGTTGTCTACATGGACTTTAGCAAGGCCTTTGACAAGGTCCTGCATGGTAGGCTGGTCCAGAAGGTTCAAACACCCGGGAGCCAGGGTGAGCTAGCCAATTGGATACAAAATTGGCTTGGTGATAGGAGGCAGAGGGTGGTAGTGGAGGGTTGTTTTTCAGATTGGAGGCCGGTGGCCAGTGGTGTGCCGCAGGGATCGGTGCTGGGCCCTCTGTTGTTTGTCATATATATTAATGACTTGGATGTGAATGTAGGGGCATGATTAGTAAGTTTGCAGATGACACCAAAATTGGTGGTATAGTGGACAGTGAAGAAGGTTGTCTAAGGTTACAACAGGATATAGATCAACTGGGAAAGTGGGCAAGGGATTGGCAAATGGAATTTAACGCAGACAAGTGCGAAGTGATGCATTTTGGGAAGTTAAACCAGGTCAGGACATATACAGTGAATGGCAGGGCCTGGGGAGTGTTGTTGAGCAGAGACACCTTGGGGTGCAAGTACATAGTTCCCTGAAAGTGGCAACACAGGTAGACAGGGTGGTGAAGAAGGCGTATGGCATGCTTGCCTTCATCGGCCAAGGCATTGAGTACAAGAGTTGGGACGTCATATTACAGTTGTACATAACGTTGGTTAGGCCGCATTTGGAGTAATGTGTGCAGTTCTGGTCGCCGCACTACAGGAAAGATGTGATTAAGCTAGAGAGGGTGCAGAAAAGATTCACAAGGATGTTGCCTGGTTTGGAGGGCTTGAGTTATAAAGAGAGATTGGATAGGCTGGGTCTGTTTTCCCTGGAGCGAAGGAGGCTGAGAGGGGACATGATAGAGGTATATAAAATTATGAGAGGCATAGATAGGGTAGATAGCCAGAGTCTGTTTCCCATGGTAGGGGTGACTAAAACTAGAGGGCATAGATTTAAGGTGAGAGGGAGGAGGTTTAAAGGGGATCAAAGGGGTAAATTTTTCACACAAAGAATAGTGGGTATCTGGAATGAGCTGCCTGAGGAGGTGGTGGAGGCAGGAACAGTAGCAACATTTAAGAGGCATCTGAACAGGTACTTGAATGAGCAAGGCATAGAGGGATATGGAATTAATACAGACAGGTGGGATTAGTATAGATAGGCATTATGATCGGCATGGACGCAGTGGGCCGAAGGGCCTGTTTCTATGCTGTATGACTCTGTCACTCTGTAACGATATCGAACTCTTTCTTGAATATATTTAATGATTTGGCCTCAACTGTTTTCTGTGGTAGAGAATTTCACAGGTTCAGCACTGTCTGGGTGAAGAAATCTCTCCTCACCTCAGTCCTAAATGGCTTACCCCTTATCCTTAGACTGTGACCCCTGGTCCTGGACTCCCCCGCCATCGGGAACATCCTTCCTGCATCTAGTCTGTTCAGTCCTGTTAGAATTTTGTAGGTTTCTATGAGATCCCCTCTTATTCTTCTAAACTCTAGTGAATACAAGCTTAATCGACCCAATCTCTCTCCATACATCAGTCCTGCCATCCCAGGAATCAGACTGGTGAACCTTCGCTGCACTCCCTCCATAGCAAGAACATCCTTCCTCAGATAAGGAGACCAAAACTGCACACAATACTCCAGATGTGGTCTCACCAAGGCCTTGTATAATTGCAGCAAGACATCCTTGCTCCTGTACTCGAATCCTCTCGCTATGAAGGCCAACATACCATTTGCCTTCTTAACTGCCTGCTGCACCTGCATGCTTATTTTCAGCGACTGGTGTACAAGGACACACAGGTCTCGCTGCACCTCCCCCTTTCCCAATCTATCGCCGTTCAGACAATAATCTACCTTTCTGTTTTTGCTACCAAAGTGGATAACCTCACATTTATCCAAATTATACTGCATCTACCATGTATTTACCTACTCACTCAACCTGTCCAAATCACACTGGAGCTTCTCTGCATCCTCCTCACAGCTCACACTCCCACCCAGTTTTGTGTCATCTGCAAACTTGGAGATATTTCATTTAATTCCCTCATCTAAATCATTAATATATATTGTGAATAGCTGGGGTCTGAGCACTGATCCCTGCAGTACCCCACTAGTCTGCCACTTGGAAAAAGACCCGTTTATTCCTACTCTTTGTTTCCTATCCATGTCAGTACCTTACCCTCAATCCCATGTGCTTTAATTTTGCACGCTAATCTCTTATGTGGGACCTTATCGAAAGCCTTCTGAAAGTCCAAATACACCACATCCACTGGTTCTCCCTTATCTATTCTACCAGTTACATCCTCAAAAAATTCCAGTAGATTTGTCAAGCATGATTTCCCTTTTGTAAATTCATGTTGGCTTTGTCCAATCCTATCAATGTTTTCCCACTACTGATGTCAGGCTAACTGGTCTATAATACTGTTTTCTCTCTACCTCCTTTTTTAAATAGTGGGGTTACATTAGCAATCCTCCAATCCATTGGAACTGTTCCAGAGTTTATAGAATTTTGAAAAATGACCAGCAATTTTTTTTTTATTCATTCATGGGATGTGGGCGTCGCTGGCCAGGCCAACATTTATTGCCCATCCCTAATTGCCCTTGAGAAGGTGGTGGTGAGCTGCCTTCTTGAACCGCTGCAGTCCATTTGGGGTTGGTACACCCACAGTGCTGTTAGGAAGGGAGTTCCAGGATTTTGACCCAGTGACAATGAAGGAACAGCGATATAGTTCCAAGTCAGGATGGTGTGTGACTTGGAGGGGAACTTGCAGGTGGTGGTGTTCCCATCTATTTGCTGCCCTTGTCCTTCTAGTTGGTAGAGGTCGCGGGTTTGGAAGGTGCTGTCTAAGGAGCCTTGGTGCATTGCTGCAGTGCATCCTGTAGATGGTACACACTGCTGCCACTGTGCGTCGGTGGTGGAGGGAGTGAATGTTAGTAGATGGGGTGCCAATCAAGTGGGCTGCTTTGTCCTGCATGGTGTCGAGCTTCTTGAGTGTTGTTGGAGCTGCACCCATCCAGGCAAGTGGAGCGTATTCCATCACAATCCTGACTTGTGTCTTGTAGATGGTGGACAGGCTTTGGGGAGTCAGGAGGTGAGTTACTCGCTGCAGGATTCCTAGCCTCTGACCTGCTCTTGTAGCCACGGTATTTATATGGCTACTCCAGTTCAGTTTCTGGTCAATGGTAGCCCCTAGGATGTTGAGAGTGGGGGATTCAGTGATGGTAATGCCGTTGAATGTCAAGGGGAGATTGTTAGAGTCTCTCTTGTTGGAGATGGTCATTGACGGGCACTTATGTGGCACAACTTCTACTTGCCACTTATCAGCCCAAGCCTGGATATTGTCCAGGTCTTGCTGCATTTCTACACAGATTGCTTCAGTATCTGAGGAGTCACGAATGGTGCTGAACATTGTGCAATCATCAGCGAACATCCCCACTTCTGACCTTTTAATTGAAGGAAGGTCATTGATGAAGCAGCTGAAGATGGTTGGGCCTGGGACACTACCCTGAGGAACTCCTGCAGAGATGTTCTGGAGCTCAGATGATTGACCTCCAACAACCACAACCATCTTCCTTTGTGCTAGGTATGACTCCAGCCAGCGGAGGGTTTCCCCCCTGATTCCCATTGACCTCAGTTTTGCTAAGGCTCCTTGATGCCATACTCGGTCAAATGCTGCCTTGATCATAAGAACTAGGAGCAGGAGTAGGCCGTCCGGATCCTCGAGCCTGCTCCGCCATTCAATAAGATCATGGCTGATCTTTTCGTGGACTCAGATCCACTTACCCGCGCTCTCACCGTATCCCTTAGTTCCTTTATTGTTCAAAAAGATATCTACCTTAACTTTAAAAACGTTTACTGAAGAAGCGTCAACTACTTCACTGGGCAAGGAATTCCATAGATTAACAACCCTCTGGGTGAAGAAGTTCCTTCTTAATTCAGTCCTAAATCTGCTCCCTCTAATCTTGAGCCTATGCCCTCTTGTCCTAGCTTCACCTGCCAGTGGAAACATCCTCTCTACTTGTATCTTATCTATTCCCTTCATAATTTTATATGTTTCTATAAGATCCCCCCTCATTCTTCTGAATTCCAATGAATATAATCCCAATCTACTCAGTCTCTCCTCATAAGCCAACCCCCACAACTCCGGAATCAACCTAGTGAACCTCCTCTGCACCCTCTCCAGTGCCAGTATATCCTTTCTCAAGTAAGGAGACCAAAACTGCACACAGTACTCCAGGTGCGGCCTCACCAGTACCTTATACAGCTGCAACATAACCTCTCTGCTTTTAAACGCAATCCCTTTAGCAATGAAGGACAAAATTCCATTTGCCTTCCTAATTACTTGCTGTACCTGCAGACCAACCTTCTGCGATTCATGCACAAGGACACCCAGGTCCCTCTGCATAGCAGCATGCTGTAACTTTTTACCATTCAAGTAATAATCCTTTTTACTGTTACTCCTACCGAAATGAATGACTTCACATTTATTAACATTGTATTCCATCTGCCAGACCTTTGCCCACTCACTCAATGTATCTATGTTCCTCTGAAAAGTTTCACAGTCATCTGCACACTTTGCTCTGCCACTCATCTTAGTGTCATCTGCAAACTTTAACAACCTGCACATGGTCCCCAACTCCAAATCATCTATATAAATTGTAAATAATTGCGGTCCCAACACCGATCCCTCAGGCACACCACTAGTGACTGATTGCCACCCAGAATAGCACTCATTTATCCCCACTCTCTGCTTCCTGTTAGTCAACCAATCCTCTATCCATGCTAATACTTTACCCCTAACGCCATGCATCCTTATCTTATGCAGCAGCCTCTTGTCGAAGGCCTTTTGGAAATCTAGGTACACCACATCCACTGGGTCCTCATTGTCCACCTTGCTCGTAATGTCTTCATAGAATTCCAAAAGATTTGTCAAGCATGACCTGCCCTTCATGAACCCATGCTGCGTCTGCCCAACGGGACAATTTCTATCGAGATGCCCTGTTATTTCTTCCTTGATAATAGACTCAAGCATCTTCCCCACTACAGAGGTTAAGCTAACCGGTCTATAATTCCCCATCTTTTGTCTACCTCCCTTTTTAAACAGTGGCGTCACATCTGCTGTTTTCCAATCTGCTGGGACTACCCCAGAGTCCAGCGAATTTTGGAAAATTACCACCAGTGCACCTGCTATTTCTCCCGCCATCTCTTTTAGAACCCTGGGATGCATTCCATCAGGGCCAGGAGACTTATCAATCCTTAGCTCCATTAGCTTGCCCAACACTACCTCTTCCGTAATAATGATTGTTTCCAGGTCCTCACCTACGTTCGTCTCTTTGTCAATTACTGGCATGTTATTAATGTCCTCCACTGTGAAGACCGATACAAAATACCTGTTCAATGCCTCGGCCATTTCATCATATCCCATAACTAAATTCCCCTTCTCATCCTCCAAAGGACCAACGTTTACTTTAGCCACTCTTTTTCGTTTTATATATTTATAGAAACTTTTGCTATCTGTCTTTATATTCTGTGCTAGCTTTTTCTCATGTTCCATCTTACTTTTCTTTATAGCTCCTTTTGTAGCTTTCTGCTGACCTTTAAAGTTTTCCCAATCTTCTAGTTTCATGCTGCTTTTGCCCACTTTGTATGCCTTCTCTTTCAATTTGATAGCCTCCCTTATTTCCTTAGACACCCATGGCAGATTACCCCTTTTCTTCCAGTCCTTCCTTTTCACTGGAATATACTTTTGCTGAGCACTTTGAAAAATTGCTTTGAAAGTTCTCCACTGCTCGTCAACTGTCCCACCGTAAAATCTTTGTTTTCAGTCCACTTTAGCCAAGTCCTCCCTCATTCTATTGTAGTCCCCCTTGTTCAAGCGCAGGACCCTGGTATTGGATTTTATCTTCACACTCTCCATCTGTATTCTAAATTCAACCATACTGTGATCACTCCTTCCAAGAGGATCCCTAACTATGAGGTCATTAATTATTCCTGTCTCATTACACAGGACTAGATCTAGGATAGCTTGCTCCCTCATCGGTTCCATTACATACTGTTCAAGAAAACTATCACGGATACACTCAACGAATTCCTCCTCAAGGCTACCCTGACTGGGCTGGTTGGACCAATCTACATGTGGATTAAAATCCCCCATGATAATTGCCATACCATTTTTACAGGCATTAGTTATTTCTTTGTTTATTGCCCGCCCCAATGTGATGTTATTATTTGGTGGCCTATAGACTACGCCTATCAATGACTTTAACTTCTTAGAGTTTCTAATTTCCACCCAAATGGATTTAACCTCATTCTCCATAGAACCTATATCATCTCTCAGCACCGCCCTGATGTCGTCCTTGAGTATCAGAGCTACACCACCTCCCTTACCTTCCTGTCTGTCCTTCCGAATAGTCTGGTACCCCTGGATATTTATTTCCCAGTCGTGACCAACCTGTAACCATGTCTCCGTAATGGCTACCAAATCATATTCATTCGCGATGATTTGTGCCGTTAACTCATCAACCTTGTTACGAATGCTACGAGCATTCAGGTAAAGTGCCTTTATGCTAGCTTTCTTACCCTCATGATTTCCAACATCTCTAATAATAACTCCTGAGTTATCCTTCCTTTCTGTTTCTTTCATCGTCTGCCTTGAACTTAAACCTTCCTGCACACATGTTAACCTGCTGCTTACCTTTTTATTTATCATCATACTCCCTGTCGTTTTCCCTTTCCCTTCCCCCCGACTCACTAGTTTAAAGTCCTAGAGACCACCCTATTTATCCGTTTCGCTTGAACACTGGTTCCAGATCGGTTCAGGTGGAGACCGTCCCATCGGTACAGATCCCCCCGGTTCCATACTGATGCCAATGCCCCATGAAATGGAACCCCGCTTTCCCACACCACTCCCTTAGCCACGTGTTTACTTCCCTAATATTCTTATCCCGAAGCCAATTTGCACGTGGCTCGGGCAGTAATCCGGAGATTATGACCCTCGAGGACCTGTTCCTTAATTTCGTTCCTAGTGCTTTATAATCCCCAAACAGGTCCTCCATCCTAGCCTTGCCTATGTTGTTAGTCCCAACATGGACCACAACAACTGGATCCTCCCCCTCCCGCTCCAATATCCTTTCAAGCCGGTCAGAGATGTCCTGCACCCTGGCACCGGGCAGGCAACACACCATGTGGGACTCCCGATCCGGCTTGCAAAGGATGTCAAGGGCTGTCACTCTCACCTCACCTCTTGAGTTCAGCTCTTTTGTCCATGTTTGAACCAAGGCTGTAATGAGGTCCGGAGCTGAGTGACCCTGGCGGAACCCAAACTGAGCATCACTGAGCAGGTTATTGCTAAGCAAGTGCCCCTTGATAGCACTGTTGATGACACCTTCCATCACTTTACTGATTCATCTACTATTTCTCGGGCCACTTACTTTAGTACTCTGGGATATCGATTATCAGGCCCTGGGGATTTATCAGCCTTCAATCCCATCAATTTCCCTAACACTATTTCCCTACTAATACTGATTTCCTTCATGCTGCAGCTGTACAGAACTTTAGTTAGGCCACACTTAGAATATTGCGTGCAATTCTGGTCACCACACTACCAGAAGGACGTGGAGGCTTTGGAGAGGGTACAGAAGAGGTTTCCCAGGATGTTGCCTGGTCTGGAGAGCATTAGCTATGAGGAGAGGTTGTATAAACTCGGGTTGTTTTCACTGGAACAACGGAGGTGGAGGGGCAACATGATAGAGGTTTACAAAGTTATGAGTGGCATGGACAGAGTGGATAGTCAGAAGCTTTTTCCCAGGGTGGAAGGATCAGTTACTAGGGGACATAGGTTTAAGGTGCGAGGGGCAAAGTTTAGAGGGGATGTGCGTGGCAAGTTTCCGAAGAAGGGTCACTGACCCGAAACGTTAACTCTGCTTCTCTTTCCACAGATGCTGCCAGACCTGCTGAGTGGTTCCAGCATTTCTTGTTTTTATTTCAGATTTCCAGCATCTGCAGTATTTTGCTTTTATTTCTTTACACAGAGGGTGGTGAATGCCTGGAACTTGCTGCCGGGGGAGGTGGTGGAAGCAAGTACGATAATGACGTTTAAGAGGCATCTTGACAAATACATGAGTAGGATGGGAATAGAGGGATACGGACCCCGGAAGTGCAAAAGCTTTTAGTTTAGGCAGGCATCAAGATCGGTGCAGGCTTGGAGGGCCGAATGACCTGTTCCTGTGCTGTACTGTTCTTTGTTCTTTGTTCTGTGAAGAGAGACTGGATAGGCTAGAGTTATTTTCCTTAGACCAGTGAGGCTGAGGGGGGGACCTGATTGAGGTATACAAAATTATGAGGGGCATTGATCAGGTAGATAGGAAGGGATCAATAACCAGGGGGCATAGATTTAAGGTAAGGGGCAGGAGGTTTAGAGGGGATTTGAGGAAAATGTTTTTCACCCAGAGGGTGGTTGGAATCTGGAACACACTGCCTGAAGAGGTGGTAGAGGCAGGAACCCTCACAACATTTAAGAAGTATTTACATGAGCACTTGAAACACCATAGCATACAAGGCTACGGGTCAAGTGCTGGAAAATGGGATTAGAATAGATAGGCTTGATGGCCAGCACGGATACGGTGGGCCGAAGGGCCTGTTTCTATGCTGTATAACTCTATGCCTCTATAAGGGAAAAACATACTTGACCTTGTCCTCACCAATCCGCCTGCCACAGATGCATCTGTCCATGATAGTATTGGTAGGAGTGACCAACGCACAGTCCTTGTGGAGACGAAGTCCTGCCTTCACATTGAGGATACCCTCCATCATGTTGTGTGGCACTATCACCGTGCTAAATGGGATAGATTTCAAACAGATCTAGCAGTGAAAAACTCGGCATCCATGAGGCGCTGTGGGCCATCAGCAGCAGCAGAATTGTACTCAACCACAATCTGTGACCTCATGGCCCGGCATATCCCCCACTCTACCATTCCCAACAAGCCAGGAGACCAACCCTGGTTCAATGAAGAGTGCAGGAGGGCATGCCAGGAGCAGCACAGGCATACCTCAAAATGAGGTGTCAACCTGGTGAATCTACAACACATCTGCGTGCCAAACTGAATAAGCAGCATGCGATAGACAGAGCTAAGCGATCTCACAACCAATGGATCAGATCTAAGCTCTGCAGTCCTGCCACATCCAGTAATGAATTAACCAACCGGAGGAGGAGGCTCCACAAACATACCTAACGATGAGGAAGTCCAGCACATCAGTGCAAAAGAGAAGACTGAAGCATTTGTAACAATCTTCAGCCAGAAGTGCCGAGTTGATGATCCATCTCAGCCTCCTCCTGAAGTCCCCAGCATCACAGATGCCAGATTTCAGCCAATTCGATTCACTCTGCGTGATATCAAGAAATGACTGAAGGCGCTGGATTCTGCAAAGGCTATGGGCCCTGACAATATTCCGGCAATAGTACTGAAGACCTGCGCTCCAGAACTTGCGGCACCCCCTAGCCAAGCTGTTCCAGTACAGCTACAACACTGGCATCTACCCGCCAATGTGGAAAATTGCCCAGGTATGTCCTGTACACAAAAAGCAGGACAAGTCCAACCCGGCCAATTACTGCCCCATCAGTCTACTCTCAATCATCATTAAAGTGATGGAAGGTGTCATTAACAGTGCTATCAAGCAGCATTTGCTCAGCAATAACCTGCTCAGTGACGCTCAGTTTGGGTTCCGCCAGGGCCACTCAGCTCCTGACCTCATTACAGCCTTGGTTCAAACATGGACAAAAGAGGTGAACTCAAGAGGTGAGGTGAGAGTGACTGCCCTTGACATCAAGGCAGCATTTGACCAAGCATGGCATTAAGGATCCCTAGCAGAATTGAGTCAATAGGAATCATGACAAACTATCCACTGGTTGGAGTCATACCTAGCACAAAGGAAGATGGTTAAACATTCACTCCCTCCACCACCGACACACAGTGTGGACCATCTACAAGATGCACTGCAGCAAGTCACCAAGACTCCTTAAACAGCACCTTCCAAACCTGTGACCTCTACCACCTAGAAGGACAAGAGCAGCAGATGTGTGGGAACATCACCACCTGCAAGTTCCCCTCCAAGTCACGCACCATCCTGACTTGGAACTATATCGCCGTTCCTTACTGTCACTGGGTCAAAATCCTAGAACTCCCTTCCTAACAGCACTGTGGGTGTACCTACCCCACATGGACTGCAGCGGTTCAAGAAGGCAGCTCACCACCACCTTCTCAAGGGCAATTAGTGATGGGTAATAAATGCTGGCCTGGCCAGCAATGCCCACAACCTATGAACGAATATATAAAAAACCTTTCTCTGGTTACTTATTCCACATCGCCAGATCCTTTGGGTAAGAGCTTTCAGCATCCCTTCTCATTCCTACCCTCCCAGTTATAAACCCGACTGGTGACAGTCACTAACTTTGACTGGGTCATTTCTTCTTGCCAATTCCCCACGATCTGAATTTCTGCTGGTTTGCTGCCTCTGGTCTGTGCTCAGACTATGGGAAAGGCCGGAGCTGCTGGTTATCACTCTGGACTCTACCCAGTAAATAACATTGTTCCGATATATCAGAAAACACACATACCAGACTTCAATAATATCTTCAGTTCACGACCTGTCCTGGGCAAAACAACTATTACACAATACAAACTACAAAACTTGTGAAACAGTCAGTAATCAATTAGATGCCAAATTCATCTGGCTGGGGAATCTAATACACAGGGTCACAGTCTCAGGATAAGGAGTCGGATATTTAGCACTGTGATGGGGAGATATTTCTTCACTCACAGGGTCGTGAACCTTTGGAATTCTCCACCCCAGACGGTGGTGGAATGCTCCATCATTGAATACATTTGAGGCTGACGTTGATCGAGTTTTGGATACAAAGGAATACGGGGATAATGCAGGAAGGTGGAGTTGATGTAGAAGATCAGCCATGATCATATTGAATAGCAGAACAAGCTCAACGGGCCAAATGGCCTATTCCAGCTCTGATTACTTATGTTCATTTGAATATCCTTAAATGTGAGGCGGATATGTTTGTCATATGAGTAAGGAGTGGATAATGAACTCTGATGACTGATAGGGCAGTGAGTGACTACACAGAGCTTACCAGCTTGTGTCTTTGTGATGAAATAAGGACTGTGTTGCCGTACAGTCATATACGGGATATAGAAAGAGGCCATTCATCCCATTGAGACCATGCCAGCTCGCTGCACAGCAATCCAGTCAGTCCCACTTGCCCACTCGAACCCAGTAGCTTCGTAAGTTTATTTGCTTCAAATGACATTCCAATTTCCTTTCAAAATCGCTGATTGTCTCCACTTCCACCACCCTTGTGGGCAGTGAGTTCCAGATCATTAACACTCGCTGCATAAAAAACTTTCTTCCCTCACATTCCCCCTGCATCTCTTGCCCAAAACCTTCAATCTGTGTCCCCTAGTCCTTGTACCATTAGTTAATGGGAACAGTTTTTCCTTGTCTAATTTATCTATCACTGTCATAATCTTGTACAAAACCAGCTTTTCCAACCTAACTTGTAATTAAAATCCCCCATCCCTGGAACTATTCTGGTAAATCTCCTCTACACCCTCTCAAGGGCCCTCACATCCTTCCTAAAGTGCGGTGACCAGAACTGGACCCAGTTGGGTCCTAACCAGAGCTTTATAAATGTTCAGCATAACTTCCCTGCTTTTGTACTCGATGCCCCTATTAATGAAGCTCAAGATCCCATATGCTTTACTAAACACTCTCTCAATATGTCCTGCCACCTTCAAAGATCGATGCACATGCACCCCCAGGTCCCTCTGCTCCTACACACTCTTTAGAACTGTGCCATTAAGTCTATATTGCCTCACCCTATCCCTTCTGCCAAAACCCATCAGCTCACACTTCCCTGTATTAAATTCCATCTTCCACCTCTCTGCCCATTCTGCCAGCCTATCTATGTCCTATTGCAGGTGGTTCATATCATCCTCGCTGTTTGCCGCATCTCCAAGTTTGGTATCATCGGCAAATTTTGAAATTCTACTCTGTATTCCAAGATCCAAGTCATTTATATATATCAAAAAACGCATTGGTCCCAACACTGACCCTTGGGGAACACCACTGTGCACCATCCTCCAGTCTGAAAAACAACAGTTTACTATGACTTGCTGTTTCTGTCCTTAAGCCAATTTTTTTATCCAACTGAACACTGGCCCTCCTCGCCCTACTTAACCAGCCTTTTATGTGGTATCTTATCATTCGGCAAATCCATATAAACAACATCCACTGCATTCCCTTCATCAGCCTTCTCTGTTTCTTCATCAAAACATTCAGTTGGATTAGTCAAGCAGGATCTGCCTTTTACAAGTCCAGGCCGACTATCCTTCAATAATTCAGAGCAACAAACAACAGTGGGGGGGGTCATGCACACCACTCAGACTCAGGACCCCTCCCCTCCCCACTACTGGCTGCCTGCCCCAATATTCCCAGCTTCAGGTCCAGTCTCTACTCCCTGGGAATGGCTGGAGCAAATCCCAAACAAAACCTTTCTCACGCAGAGATGGAAATCCTACCCTTGAGCCAGTGGTCACTCTGTCCAGATCTGAGCTCTGCTGGCATTTTTAACCCTAACCCTTACCCTAGTCTTCACTATCTGGGATGGGTTAGAGTAGAGCTCAAACACTCCTCCTTCTCACTCAGAGGCAGGAATCCTATCATTCAGGCTGTCAGCTATGTTACTAGGTGGAGAGAACGACTCCGGTCTTTAACTGTCTCTCTGTTCTCATCTTCCATTCTCAAAAACATAAACCCACAGTTTAAGAAATAGAGCAGGGAATTCCCTAGTGTCGGGGCTAATGTTCCCCCTCATCACCACTAAGACACATCGACTGGTCATTCATCTCATTCCCTCTTGCTGGGACACAGCTTCGTGTAAATTGGTTTGCTGCAATTGTCTCCATAAAACACAACAATCATTCACTCACTGGATTTGGAATGTCCTGAGCACATGAGTATACACGATATCAAAACACGTTCTTTCTGTCTGGCTTTAGTTTAATGTTTTATTTGAGCAGAGGTTACAATTAGGACTGTAGCACTGAGCCCTATTTTCCTGTCTCCATTCCTGACCCTCAGGAGAAATCAGCTGTAAATCTCTGCTGAAACTGTGTGATCATCTTCAGAGCAATTTTCAAACTCTCGATGGGTGGCAGGAAGCTCATTCTGAAAAGAGAAATGAGCTCAGTGAGTGTGATTATAGCTGATAGCATCAGCCAATAGGACTCTCAGTCTTCCTGACTCCTGATGAGTTACCAGCTCAGACAGCAGCCCACACAGTGGCGCAGTGGTTAGCACTGCAGCCTCACAGCTCCAGGGACCCGGGTTCAATTCCGGGTACTGCCTGTGTGGAGTTTGCAAGTTCTCCCTGTGTCTGCGTGGGTTTTCTCCGGGTGCTCCGGTTTCCTCCTACAAGCCAAAAGACTTGCAGGTTGGTAGGTAAATTGGCCGTTATAAATTGCCCCTAGTATAGGTAGGTGGTAGGGAAATATAGGGACAGGTGGGGATGTTTGGTAGGAATATGGGATTAGGGTAGGATTAGTATAAATGGGTGGTTGATGTTCGGCACAGACTCGGTGGGCCGAAGGGCCTGTTTCAGTGCTGTATCTCTAATCTAATCTAATCTAACTCCCGAGAGGGGCAGAGGTGAAGTCATCTCAATCGCCACTTCCTCCAACCCAAGTTCCGCTGACCACAAATGCCTTTCCCACCCAGCATCTGGAAGGATTACTCATAAAAACATGAAAAAAAGCCTTTTCGCCACCAGCTTTCCACCAGAGTGAAACACAGCTCAGAGTCATCAAATAAAAGCAAAATACTGCAGATGCTGGAAATCTGAAATAAAAACAAGAAATGCTGGAAATACTCAGCAGGTCTGGCAGCATCTGTGGAGAGAGAAGCAGAGTTAACGTTTCGGGTCAGTGACTCTTTCCACAGATGCTGCCAGACCTGCTGAGTATTTCCAGCATTTCTTGTTTTTATTTCAGAGTCATCAAAGATTGTCTCAGAAAGCTGACTCCAGATTCAGACCTGTCCCCATCAAACACTCCCAGGGCAGGTGCAGCACGGGGTTAGATACAGAGTAAAGCTCCCTCTACACTGTCCCCCATCAAACACTCCCAGGACAGGTACAGCACGGGGTTAGATACAGTTTGATGGAGTGAGCTTAAATGGACTGGCTTTCTGCAAGGACAGTTTAGGAACTGAACAAGATTTCCAGGAAATAGTATGAATACCATCTGTGGCGTTGGGATGACGCAAAAGATGATGGTGATATTTCAAAAGAAGACGATAACGATAGAAGAGGGGACTAACACTTGAAAAAAAAAGAAAAAAAAAACGGGGTTAGATACAGAGTAAAGCTCCCTCGACACTGTCCACATCAAACACTCCCAGGACAGGTACAGCACTGGGATTGGCTGCTCTCTGATTTGGGAGCCTGAGTGTTGAGAGCCTCAACGAGGTGCAGCTGAGAGTGCTGGTGACAGTTGGAGGTTGCAGAGGTGGAGAGAGGAGCTGCACTGAGCAAGGGAGAGCAGCTACCAACAAGCAGAGGAAAACTTCAACAACAATCGCCATTAAAGAGAAGAAAGGAAAAAAAAAAACAGGGTTGGCTGTTCTCTGATTGGGAAGCCTGAGTGTTGAGAGCCTCAACGAGGTGCAGCTGACAGTGCTGGTGGCAGTTGGAGTTTGCAGAGGTGGAGAGAGGAACTGCACTGAGCAGCTACCAACAAGCAGAGGAAAACTCCAACAACAGTCTCCATTAAAGAGAAGAAAGGGACATTTTTTGTTGGAAACAAGGCTTTGTCTGGAGGTGGGTGCTGAACACCAGTAATTTACTTTGGACTGTTGGGGGAGGAACAAGTGGCTGGAACAACAAGGGGTGGGGCTGCCAATTCAACAGGAGTCTGTGCTGCTGCACAAGCACACAGGGAAGCTCCCTCCCCACCCCAATTGCCAAGCCTGGGTCAGCTGAAGCTGCCCAGCTAAACAGACGGAAGGGGATAGATAGTGCCTGGGCAGCTTCAGCTGACCCAGGTGAAGACGACTCCCCCAACCAGAAGACCGGAAGACCAACTTCAAAGACTGTTTGTTTTAAGTGTACTGTGAGCACCACCTCCAGAAAGCAAGTCATCCCTTCCAGCCTGCCTTTGCCTCTCCTCTCTTACCTCAGCCTCTCCACTAACCTGTTGTTTGTTTGTTTGTCTTTTCAAATTTTTCTGTGAGTCGCTGTTATTTAGTGTGCAAGTCCACAATTTGGGGTGGGTTTAGCTCTTAGACCCATGGCAAGCCCTTCATCACCGGTGGCGGGGCCCTCTACTACCTACGCAGCTGCAGCTTCTGTGGCTGCCCACGTGGCCCCGTCACCCTTTAAATTATTGACATGCAGCCATGGGGTGAAGAGCTATCCCCACCCCAACATGTCTATTGAGGCCTGCGTTAAGGCAATGGCCGTGGTTGTCGGCCCCTCGGCCATTGTTGCGGCCTCAAAGATGTATGGGAAGGCTGTGTTCTTTTTGAAGACCGAGCGGGCGGTGTCCCTGGCCCTGAGTAAAGGGCTCACTGTGGGGGGGACCTTCCTGCCAGTGGACCCTCTGGGGGCCACTGCGCATCGGATAATGTTGTCCAACGTCCCACCCTTCATTCCCAGTGAGCTCCTCCTCCCCCACCTGCACCATCTGGGGGAGGTGAGGTCGGGGATCACCCCAGTCCGGCTTGGTCTTCGGGAGCACAGCCTCCAACATGTCTACTCCTTCCGCCGCCAGTTATTTATGCAGCTGGCGCGGGAGGAGGACACGGAGGGCCAATTTAATGTGGAGTTCCAGGGGACGGCCTACCGCGTCTTTTGGACCTCGGACGGGGCGCGGTGCCACGTCTGCAAGGGGGTGGGGCATGTTCGTAAGAACTGCCCCAACCTCCCGGCCGCCAGCTCCACCTCGGTGGCCCAGAGTGGTTCCACAGCACCTCCTCCCACTCCCCCCGCACATCCAACAGACACCGCTCAGTCGGTTCCGGAGGCTGTGGTTTTCACAGCCTCTGGCGGGGAGGGGAGCGTCCGTCCGAGCGGAAGGAAGACGCGGGGAAAAAAGAAACATCGTGAGGCGCGTCCCCTGGACACTTTGACTCAACCCGAGCCTGAGCTCAGCCCAAAGCCCATTCCCATGGAATCCACCTGTCCCAGGGCTGGGCTCAGGCCCAGGGTGACTAAAAAGGGAAAAAAGGGTGCGGAGGCGGAGGCCTCTGATGACATGGAGGTCTCTGAGTCTCCGCGCCCAAGTGCGAAAAAGAGGAGAAGGCACCCCTCCACAGAAATAACACAGGGCCCTGAGGTGCAGGGCCCATCTGTTGGAGGGGAGTTGCCTCCTGTTTCTGGTCCTCAGGTTCCCCCTACTGCCACCACCAAGGCTGCAAAGTCCGGGCAGGTGCTCCCTATTCCTCAGGATGGAGGGGAGGGGATGGCCCCGGTACGTGAGGCCCCTCCTGAAGGAGTAAGTGGGGCCCTGCTTGTGGTGGGGGAGCCTGGGGAAACCGCCCATTCCGCCACTGCTACTGGGTCGGGTGCCCTGAATGAAGGGGAGGGCGAGGCCCCAGAGGGTCGGGCCTCCCAGCCGGAGTCCACCACCAACCAGGAGACACCCGACCCAGTTATAACTGAGAATGCTGCCCCATCTGCTGGGCCTGTGGGTGCTGGCGGAGCGGGAGATGGCCTCCTCTCGCCGCCTCCAGTCTCGGCTCCGGCTGGTTTCCCGGAGTCCGGAACTTCTGTCTCCCCTGGACCAGTCATTGGCCTGGGGATGGAGGTGGAGGGGGGTCCTGAACCGCTGGTGCCTACAGGCTCCAGTTTCACAATAGAACCCAGAGAGGACTCCTCCGCCATCGATCCTGGGGGTGGGATCGTGACGGAGGCGGGACCAGCTGGCGCGGCCGGGACGTCCGCCCCACAGTGTGTGGTGGATGTGTCGGCCGCTGGCGGTGACGACCCGGAGGAGGATGGGGATTCGGTGCGGGGCACGGAGGATGATCTTGATTCCATCGCCAGTGAGGTGGTGGAGTCCCTTGTGCCTCCCACCGAATCTCCTCTCATCCCCACGGCGGAACTCCGGGATTTCCTCGCGGCTTGCAGAGGTTGCCGCAATAAAGTTCAGCTGGCCCTCGACCGTTGGTCGAATCTGGCGCTGATCATCCAGTCCGTCCGTGCCGCCCTTAAGATAGCGGGCAAGCGCGCGGACGTGAAACTGGTTGAGAGGCGCCGTTTTAATGTGTTCCTCAATGGGTTGCTGGGGGAGTGGAGGGCCAGGTGCACTTCCACTCCCTCCTCACAGTGAGGTGTTGGTGACGGGTTTTAAGTACCTTTGACATGAAGATAACCATAGCCAGCCTCAACATCAACGGCAGCAGAGGGGCTCACCGCAGATTTCACAATCTCTCAGTCCTTAGGGAAGGGAGATACGCGGTGAGCTTTCTGCAGGAAACCCACACCGTTCCGGGAGACGAAGCCACCTGGCTCCTGGAGTGGCAGGGTGGGGTCTACATGAGTCACCTCACCCCTATTTCTAGTGGGGTGGCTATCTTGTTGGCCCCGACTTTTCAGCCGGAGATCTTGGGGGTCAAGGAGCTAGTGCCGGGCCGCTTGCTCCACCTCGCCGTTCGCCTGGGTAGCGTGCCGCTCCACTTTGTGAACGTGTACGCGCCCAGGCCCGACGCGTTGCAAGCGCGCTTCTTTGAAGAAGTGTCCGCTCTCTTGAGCTCCATCGATAGCGGCGAGTGCATCATCCTCGGGGGGGATTTTAACTGCACCCTCGAGGTGGGGGATCGCTCCGGTCCCCAGCGCGGCCAAGCGTCGGTGGAGAAGTTGAGGGGACTGATCAGCTCCCTTAACTTGGTGGACGTCTGGCGGAATCTCCATCCCGACTCCAGCGCCTTCACGTGGAGGTCTGGAGGAGGGGGGTCGCGAATCGACCGCCTCTACATTTCGCAGGCGTACGTCTCCCGCGTTTCGGCGGCCTCCTTGCGGCTGGTGCCGTGCTCGGACCACCGCCTGGTGTGGGCGGAGTTCAGTCCGCTCCGCACGCGGGCGGGGTCCGCTACTGGCACTTTAACAACCGGCTGCTGGAGGACGTGTGATTTCGGGACTCGTTCTGTCGATTCTGGGCCGACTGGAGAAGGAAGCAGGGGGGCTTCCCCTCCTTGAGGCTATGGTGGGATGTGGGCAAGACTCACATCCGCGTCTTCTGTCAGGAGTACGCGAAGGGGTCGACCAAGAGGCGGGAAGCCGAGATCGGGCGCCTTGAGAGGGAGGTGCTCGACTTGGAATCCCGCCTCGGTCATGCCGTCGCGGACCCGGCCCTGTGGCAGGCGTACAAAGAGAAGAAGGGCGCGCTGAGGAACCTGCAGCTCATCGGGTCCCGAGGCGCGTACGTGAGGTCGCGGATCCAGATCCTGGAAGATTTGGACCGCGCCTCTCCCTTCTTCTACTCGCTGGAAAAATGGCGGGGGGTCCGTAAGCAGCTCGTCGAGCTGCTGGCCGACGACGGATCCTCCATCACGGATCCGGAGGGAATGGGCCTCCTGGTCCGGACGTATTACAGTGCGTTGTTCTCTCCGGATCCGTCCAGCGAGGATGCGCGCAGAGTTTTGTGGGAGGACCTGCCGCAGGTCAGCCCGGAGGGCGCCGAAGGATTGGAGGCTCCGCTCACGTTGGCGGAGCTGACTGGCGCCCTCCACCAGCTCTCGAGGGGCAAATCCCCAGGGCTGGATGGGTTGACCGTGGAGTTCCTCAGGGCGTTCTGGGACGTCCTGGGGGACGATTACGCGTGGGTCCTGGGGGAAAGCCTGGCGACCGGGGAGATGCCCCTCTCGTGGCGCAGGGCGGTCATCGTCCTGCTGCCAAGGAGGGGCGATCTCCGCCTGCTTAAAAACTGGCGTCCGGTCTCCCTCCTCAGCACGGATTATAAGATCTTTGCCCGGGCTATGTCTACCCGCCTGGGCTCCGTGCTGGCCCACATGATCCACCCCGACCAGTCCTACACGGTCCCGGGCCGGTCCATCCAGGACAACATCCACCTGGTCCGGGACCTGATCCATCTTTCCCAGAGGACTGGTCAGTCGGTCGCCTTTCTCTCCCTCGATCAGGAGAAGGCGTTCGACAGGGTGGATCACGATTACCTTTTCGGGACTCTGCGCACTTTCGGACTCGGGCCGCATTTCGTGGCCCGGGTCCGACTTTTATACGCCGCCGCAGAGTGTCTAGTCAAAGTTAACGGGTCCTTGACGGCGCCCCTTCGATTTGGGAGAGGAGTGCGTCAGGGGTGCCCCATGTCCGGCCAATTGTATACCATCTGCGTGGAGCCCTTCCTGTGCCTGCTTCGCAGGAGGTTGACGGGATTGGCTCTGCACGAGCCGGCCATGCGGGTCGTCCTCTCGGCTTACGCCGACGACGTGCTCCTCGCAATCACAGATCTCGCACAGGACTGCTCCGAGTGCTTTCCTACAGGGGCCGAGCGTTGGTCATAAACCAACTGGTGGCCTCCATGCTGTGGTACCGGTTGGTCACTTTGGCTCCGCCCCCTGTATTTGCCACCAAGATCCAGAAGAAACTCATCGATTTCTTCTGGGGCAAGAGGAAACACTGGGTCTCTGCCGCGGTCCTGAGTCTCCCGATCGAGGAGGGCGGTCAGTCGCTGGTGTGCGTCCGCACCCAGGCTGCGACTCTCCGCCTTCGGACCCTGCAGAGATACCTGTACGTCGAGCGTCCTCCCAGATGGTGTGCGCTGGCGACGTATTTTTTCCGCCAGTGTCACTGCCTTCAAGACGACACGCAGCTCCCGGTGGAGTCCGTTAGCCGCGCCTCTCTGAGGGAGTTGCCTGTCTTTTACCGGGATCTTTTCCGAGTCTGGAACATGGTCGCCTCCAGTCAGGGCGCTCCCCCGCCGGCGGAGGAGGGCGCCTCGGCTGTCCGGGCGGCCGACTCCGGGGACGGTCCGGCGGGCGGAGGAGTAGCCGAAACCCCCGGGACGCCCCTCACTGCGGTTGGCGAGGGGGCTCGGAAGTGCGGAGCGATCCCGGCCGAGCTGACCCCCGCTCGGCCGGAACTGCTCATCGGACCCAGGCCCCGAAACCCTCCTCGGGAGCCGGTCCCGCACAACCCGAGCCGCCTCTCGGAAATGCCCTCCGTGCCATTCCAATCGGCGCGGAGGGGTTTCCTGTACGGGCTGCTCCTGCACACTCTCCACTTCCTCGCCCTCGTCATCGGCCGGACATGCCCTGGCGGTCCGCGTTGCCATCTGGCGGCGAGGGGAAACCCCGATGGAGGTCTCTCTTCGCGGGAGTCTTCCCCCTTTACATCGGGGACCTGGGACGGAGGGTGCTGCACAGAGCAGTCCCGTGCAATAGGCTTTTAAGTAGGTTCACGGACTCCCAGGCCGCCTGTACTTTCTGCGGCCTGGACGAGTCCGTGTTCCACGTTTATACGGAGTGTGCGAGGTTGCAGCTCCTATTTGAGTATCTGAAGGGGCTGCTCCTCAAATTCTGGCTGCACTTCAGTCCCAAGCTCCTGATCTTTGGGCATCCGCGCGGAGGGGCGTGAGCCGGGAGGAGGATCTCCTCGTCGGTCTGCTCCTGGGCCTGGCCAAGGTGGCAATTCATAGGTCCAGGCTGTGGGCCGTCGGGGGGTCCGTCCTCCCCGATTGCCTGGCCCTCTTCCGAGGTTACGTTCGCACCCGGGTGTCCCTGGAGAAGGAGCATGCGGTGTCCGCTGGTGCACTTGAGGCCTTCCACGACCGGTGGGCACCGCAGGGACTGGAGTGCATTGTCGACGCCGAGAATTTTAATTTGAGTTTTTGGTTTACATATCTGTTTTTAATAAAGTTATTTTAAAATGTATATAAAGGGGGCCTGTGGAATAAAGGCCACCTTAAAAAAAACAGGGGTTAGATACAGAGTAAAGCTCCCTCTACACTCATCTAGAAACCTGGTAGTTACACAGTTAATATCAAGCCAACAGCACAAGAATTCATTCCGATTGTTGCTGTTCATTTCATGTGTGTAGTCAGCACAACCCTTGGTGTCATTTGGTTTTAATTTTTAATTTTCTGGTAACTCAGTTACTAATTGCAATGGCAGGAATTGTAATACTTTGTACTCTGTTCAGATCAAGTGACCTTCAGTGGGGAAGTGAGTAAAATCCCTGAGCAGAGCAGCAATGGGCTATTCCTGCATCACAGGCAATACCAGAGGCAGCTTTCGAAATGCTGAACTGCCAGTAAAGAACCAACTTATTCCCTTATGTGGCAACACTGACTAAAACTCAGTGCACCATCAAGCTGCAAAGAGTTTTGGAACATTCTGGAAACATTGGATGGGATTTTGTTCCCACAGCAGACGTCCCGGTGACAGGTCGGAAAGCCGGTCCCCACCTCAGCCAACTCCGGGGCCCTGAGCCGCATTTTACAGGGTCAGCCAGCTGATTGGTTACCATCGGGGCTGCCATGGCTATTCAAGACGGTCGCCAGGAGCTGCCGGCCCATCCGGGGGCTGGTACTGCAGCTCTCCCGACACCACCACCGGGAGCACTGACCATTACTGGGACTGGAAGAAGAGGATGCACTCGCCAACCAGGGGAGAGGGGTCTGGGAGATGGGTGTTGGTGAAGGCCATTTCTGCAGGGTTGAACATGCCGCCAGCAGTGCCCCTCCCTAGGCCAAAGAGTGCCCGAATAGATGGGCCGCCAACCCTCACCTCCCCCCACCCCCCCACCCCCCACCCCGTTCCGCAGCTGAGGCTGCTGAGAGGACAGTAGCATTCACCTGGCAGACTCCGCCTATAGCGGAGGACACGACGGCCACTGGTAAACCGCCAGCAGCAGCGGGAATAGACCCTTACTCGGCAACTTTAGTAGTACAATTGGCCTCAGGGTGGGTGGACCACCCGCCACCATCACCATGGCTGGCAAGATGACCCGCTGGCAGGAAGACAACTGGTCCCCCACATCCCACCTTCTCTCACCAGCCCATCCCCACAGGGCGGGGAAAATCCAGTCCATCAGCATTACCGGATGAATAAAAGACCACGATCGGAGGATTATACAAACAGGAAGAGGCCATTCAGCCCATCGGGCCTGTTCCACCATTCAGTGACGTCATGGTTGATCTGCAACCAAACCCTATATCCCTGCCTTTACCCCCTTCCCTTAACAGCTTTGATGAACAAAAATATACCAAACTCACATTTCAAATTCACTCTCTGACAGTGCAGCACTCCCTCAGTACTGACTCTCTGACAGTGCAGCACTCCCTCAGTACTGACCCTCTGACAGTGCAGCACTCCCTCAGTACTGACCCTCCGACAGTGCAGCACTCCCTCAGTACTGACTCTCTGACAGTGCAGCACTCCCTCAGTACTGACTCTCTGACAGTGCAGCACTCCCTCAGTACTGACCCTCCGACAGTGCAGCACTCCCTCAGTACTGACCCTCCGACAGTGCAGCACTCCCTCAGTGCTGACCCTCTGACAGTGCAGCACTCCCTCAGTACTGACTCTCTGACAGTGCAGCACTCCCTCAGTACTGACCCTCCGACAGTGCAGCACTCCCTCAGTACTGACCCTCCGACAGTGCAGCACTCCCTCAGTGCTGACCCTCTGACAGTGCAGCACTCCCTCAGTACTGACCCTCCGACAGTGCAGCACTCCCTCAGTACTGACCCTCCGACAGTGCAGCACTCCCTCAGTACTGACCCTCCGACAGTGCAGCACTCCCTCAGTACTGACCCTCCGACAGTGCAGCACTCCCTCAGTACTGACCCTCCGACAGTACAGCACTCCCTCAGTACTGACCCTCCGACAGTGCAGCACTCCCTCAGTACTGACCCTCTGACAGTGCAGCACTCCCTCAAAACTGACCCTCTGACAGTGCAGCACTCCCTCAGTACTGACCCTCCGACAGTGCAGCACTCCCTCAGTACTGACCCTCTGACAGTGCAGCGCTCCCTCAGTACTGACTCTCTGACAGTGCAGCACTCCCTCAGTACTGACTCTCTGACAGTGCAGCACTCCCTCAGTACTGACCCTCCGACAGTGCAGCACTCCCTCAAAACTGACCCTCTGACAGTGCAGCACTCCCTCAGTACTGACCCTCCGACAGCGCAGCACTCTCTCAGTACTGACCCACTGACAGTGCAGCACTCCCTCAGTACTGACTCTCCAACAGTGCAGCACTCCCGCAGTACTGACTCTCCAACAATGCAGCACTCCCTCAGTACTGACTCTCCGACAGTGCAGCACTCCCTCAGTACTGACTCTCCGACAGTGCAGCACTCCCTCAGTACTGACCCTCCGACAGTGCAGCACTCCCTCAGTGCTGACCCTCTGACAGTGCAGCACTCCCTCAGTACTGACCCTCCGACAGTGCAGCACTCCCTCAGTACTGACCCTCCGACAGTGCAGCACTCCCTCAGTACTGACCCTCCGACAGTGCAGCACTCCCTCAGTACTGACCCTCCGACAGTGCAGCACTCCCTCAGTACTGACCCTCCGACAGTGCAGCACTCCCTCAGTACTGACCCTCCGACAGTGCAGCACTCCCTCAGTACTGACTCTCTGACAGTGCAGCACTCCCTCAGTACTGACTCTCTGACAGTGCAGCACTCCCTCAGTACTGACCCTCCGACAGTGCAGCACTCCCTCAGTACTGACTCTCTGACAGTGCAGCACTCCCTCAGTACTGACTCTCTGACAGTGCAGCACTCCCTCAGTACTGACCCTCCGACAGTGCAGCACTCCCTCAGTACTGACCCTCCGACAGTGCAGCACTCCCTCAGTGCTGACCCTCTGACAGTGCAGCACTCCCTCAGTACTGACTCTCTGACAGTGCAGCACTCCCTCAGTACTGACCCTCCGACAGTGCAGCACTCCCTCAGTACTGACCCTCCGACAGTGCAGCACTCCCTCAGTGCTGACCCTCCGACAGTGCAGCACTCCCTCAGTACTGACCCTCCGACAGTGCAGCACTCCCTCAGTACTGACCCTCCGACAGTGCAGCACTCCCTCAGTACTGACCCTCCGACAGTGCAGCACTCCCTCAGTACTGACCCTCCGACAGTGCAGCACTCCCTCAGTACTGACCCTCCGACAGTACAGCACTCCCTCAGTACTGACCCTCCGACAGTGCAGCACTCCCTCAGTACTGACCCTCTGACAGTGCAGCACTCCCTCAAAACTGACCCTCTGACAGTGCAGCACTCCCTCAGTACTGACCCTCCGACAGTGCAGCACTCCCTCAGTACTGACCCTCTGACAGTGCAGCGCTCCCTCAGTACTGACTCTCTGACAGTGCAGCACTCCCTCAGTACTGACTCTCTGACAGTGCAGCACTCCCTCAGTACTGACCCTCCGACAATGCAGCACTCCCTCAAAACTGACCCTCTGACAGTGCAGCACTCCCTCAGTACTGACCCTCCGACAGCGCAGCACTCTCTCAGTACTGACCCACTGACAGTGCAGCACTCCCTCAGTACTGACTCTCCAACAGTGCAGCACTCCCGCAGTACTGACTCTCCAACAATGCAGCACTCCCTCAGTACTGACTCTCCGACAGTGCAGCACTCCCTCAGTACTGACTCTCCGACAGTGCAGCACTCCCTCAGTACTGACCCTCCGACAGTGCAGCACTCCCTCAGTGCTGACCCTCTGACAGTGCAGCACTCCCTCAGTACTGACCCTCCGACAGTGCAGCACTCCCTCAGTACTGACCCTCCGACAGTGCAGCACTCCCTCAGTACTGACCCTCCGACAGTGCAGCACTCCCTCAGTACTGACCCTCCGACAGTGCAGCACTCCCTCAGTACTGACCCTCCGACAGTGCAGCACTCCCTCAGTACTGACCCTCCGACAGTGCAGCACTCCCTCAGTACTGACCCTCCGACAGTACAGCACTCCCTCAGTACTGACCCTCCGACAGTGCAGCACTCCCTCAGTACTGACCCTCTGACAGTGCAGCACTCCCTCAAAACTGACCCTCTGACAGTGCAGCACTCCCTCAGTACTGACCCTCCGACAGTGCAGCACTCCCTCAGTACTGACCCTCTGACAGTGCAGCGCTCCCTCAGTACTGACTCTCTGACAGTGCAGCACTCCCTCAGTACTGACTCTCTGACAGTGCAGCACTCCCTCAGTACTGACCCTCCGACAGTGCAGCACTCCCTCAAAACTGACCCTCTGACAGTGCAGCACTCCCTCAGTACTGACCCTCCGACAGCGCAGCACTCTCTCAGTACTGACCCACTGACAGTGCAGCACTCCCTCAGTACTGACTCTCCAACAGTGCAGCACTCCCGCAGTACTGACTCTCCAACAATGCAGCACTCCCTCAGTACTGACTCTCCGACAGTGCAGCACTCCCTCAGTACTGACCCTCCAACAGTGCTGCACTCCCTCAGTACTGAACCTCTGACAGTGCAGCGTGCCTCAGTACTGACCCTCCAACAGTGCTGCACTCCCTCAGTACTGACCCTCTGACAGTGCAGCGCTCCCTCAGTACTGACCCTCCAACAGTGCTGCACTCCCTCAGTACTGACCCTCTGACAGTGCAGCACTCCCTCAGTACTGACCCTCTGACAGTGCAGCACTCCCTCAGTACTGACCCTCTGACAGTACAGCACTCCCTCAGTACTGACCCTCTGACTGTGCAGCACTCCCTCAGTACTGACCCTCCGACAGTGCAGCACTCCCTCAGTACTGACCCTCTGACAGTGCAGCACTCCCTGAGTACTGACCCTCCGACAGTGCAGCACACCGTCGGTACTGACCCTCTGACAGTGCAGCACTCCCTCATTACTGACCCTCTGACAGTGCAGCCCTCCCTCAGTACTGACCCTCTGACAGTGCAGCACTCCCTCAGTACTGACCCTCTGACAGTTCATCGCTGGAAAAAAGAGTTTAATACTTCAACTGCTGAACTGAACTGCTGAATTCCTATCTTTGGAATGATCTTCAGATTTGTCGGAGCTTGGAAGACTGCAAGTGAACTTTCACTGTTGAATCTGAAGACTGTTCATTGGAAGTATAATCTGCAAAGACTTGATTGTTTTATCAGTTTTTTCAGGCAGTTCATTAAAAAACAAATGACTGTTAGTTTGAGTGTTTGTATGCGAATCCGGGTATTAGTTTTTCTTTAAAAAGAAACTTTTAGGTCTTTAGATATTGGTTTATCTTAGTTGTGTTTAAAATTTTAGTTTTTTTAATAAACAGTTAATTTGTTGATATATAAAGATACCTAGTTTGATTCGTCTCATTCAGGGGTTATTAGATAGTTTCAATTCAGCTGCTGCTTTCTTCGATTTGGAAAGCTTAAAGATATATAATGCGACCTGTGGAGTGACGGGACTGAATTGACAGTGCATTGCTCCCACCATGATCAAAATCATATATTTTGATCAGAGGCTTTGTTCTGAGTGGTCCTAACAAAACAAAGATGAGAATTTTGAAATCGTGATATCGTTGAAGCTACCACTGACCCAGTCTCCATCTGACACTATGGGTTCCCAGCTGCAAGTTATGATAGACCTTGTGTGAGACACTTTGTACCTCACTCCCACCCTGCTTACTAACTCTCTGAAACCTGGTTCCTCCACATCTTCACCAATTAGTAGCTGCAGCAAAATTGATGAATACATTTGTTGACCAAACCAAATGTTGCCAATTCACTAACTTATTCTAGCCTCCAGCAGCCAGGCATCTCTTTGAGATGCCCATTATTCAACCAAGCTGCAGAAAGGGAGGTCGTCGAGGAGGGTTTGTCTACTGAGTCAGTATGGGTGGAAGTCAGAAACAGGAAAAGAGCAGTCACTTTATTGGGAGTTTTCTATAGACCCCCCAATAGCAGCAGAGACACGGAGGAACAGATTGGGAGGCAGATTTTGGAAAGGTGCAGAAGTAACAGGGTTGTTGTCATGGGTGACTTCAACTTCCCTAATATTGATTGGAACCTCCTTAGTGCAAATAGTTTGGATGGAGCAGTTTTTGTCAGGTGTGTCCAGGAAGGTTTCCTGACTCAATGCGTAGATAGGCCGACTAGAGGGGATGCTATGTTGGATTTGGTGATTGGCAACGAACCAGGCCAGGTGGCAGATCTCTCGGTGGGAGAGCATTTCGGTGATAGTGATCACAACTCCCTGCCCTTTACTATAGTCATGGAGAGGGATAGGAGCAGACTGGATGGGAAAATATTTAATTGGGGGAGGGGAAATTACAATGCTATTAGGCAGGAACTGGGGAGCATAAATTGGGAACAGATGTTCTCAGGGAAATGCACGACAGAAATGTGGAGGTTGTTTAGGGAGCACTTGCTGCGACTGCTGGATAGGTTTGTCCCGATGAGGCAGGGAAGGGATGGTAGGGTGAAAGAACCTTGGATTACAAGAGATGTGGAACAGCTAATCAAGAGGAAGAAGGAAGCTTACTTAAGGTTGAGGAAGCAAGGATCAGACAGGGCTCTGGAGGGTTACAAGGTAGCCAGGAAGGAACTGAAGAATGGACTTAGGAGAGCTAGAAGGGGACATGAAAAAGTCTTGGCAGGTAGGATTAAGGAAAATTCCAAGGCGTTCTACACTTATGTGAGGAACAAGAGGATGGCCAGAGTGAGGGTAGGGCCGATCAGGGATTGTGGAGGGAACTTGTGCCTGGAGTAGGAGGTCCTAAATGAATACTTTGCTTCAGTATTCACTAGTGAGAGGGACCTGGCCGTTTGTGAGGACAGCGTGGAACAGGCTGATATGTTCGAACAGGTTGAGGTTAAGAGGGAGGATGTGCTGGAAATTTTGAATGACATGAGGACAGATAAGTCCCCGGGGCCAGACAGGATATACCCAAGGTTTATACGGGAAGCGAGGGAAGAGATTGCTGCGCCTTTGGCGATGATCTTTGCGTCTTCACTGTCCACTGGAGTAGTACCGGATGATTGGAGGGTGGCAAATGTTATTCCCTTGTTCAAGAAAGGAAATAGGGATAACCCTGGGAATTACAGACCAGTCAGTCTTACGTCGGTAGTGGGCAAATTATTGGAGAGGATTCTGAGAGACAGGATTTATGATTATTTGGAAAAGCATGGTTTGATTAGAGACAGTCAGCATGGCTTTGTGAGGGGCAGGTCATCCCTCACAAGCCTTATTGAATTCTTTGAAGATGTGACAAAACACATTGATGAAGGAAGAGCAGTGGATGTGGTGTATATGGATTTTAGCAAGGCGTTTGATAAGGTTCCCCATGGTAGGCTCATTCAGAAAGTAAGGAGGCATGGGATACAGGGAAAGTTGGCTGTCTGGATACAGAATTGGCTGGCCCATAGAAGACAGAGGGTGGTAGTAGATGGAAAGTATTCAGCATGGAGCTCGGTGACCAGTGGTGTTCCACAAGGATCTGTTCTGGGACCTCTGCTCTTTGTGATTTTTATAAATGACTTGGATGAGGAAGTGGAAGGCTGGGTTAGCAAGTTTGCCGATGACACAAAAGTTGATGGAGTTGTGGATAGTGTGGAGGGCTGTTGTAGGTTGCAACGGGACATTGACAGGATACAGAGCTGGGCTGAGAAGTGGCAGATGGAGTTCAACCTGGAAAAGTGTGAAGTGATTCATTTTGGAAGGTCGAATTTGAATGCAGAATACAGGTTTAAAGACAGGATTCTTGGTAGTGTGGAGGAACAGAGGGATCTTGGGGTCCATGTCCATAGATCCCTCAAAGTTGCCACCCAAGTTGATAGGGTTGTTAAGAAGGCGTATGGTGTGTTGGCTTTCATTAACAGGGGTATTGAGTTTAAGAGCCGCGAGGTTATGCTGCAGCTCTATAAGGCCCTGGTTCGACCACACTTGGAATATTGTGTTCAGTTCTGGTCGCCTCATTATAGGAAGGATGTGGAAGCTTTAGAGAGGGTGCAGAGGAGATTTACCAGGATGCTGCCTGGACTGGAGGGCATGTCTTATGAAGAAAGGTTGAGGGAGCTAGGGCTTTTCTCATTGGAGCGAAGAAGGATGAGAGGTGACTTGATAGAGGGGTACAAGATGATGAGAGGCATAGATAGAGTGGATAGCCAGAGACATTTTCCCAGGGTGTAAAGGGCTATCACCAGGAGGCATAATTTTAAGGTGATTGGAGGAAGGTTTCGGGGAGATGTCAGAGGTAGGTTCTTTACACAGAGAGTGGTGGGTGCGTGGAATGCACTGCCAGCGGTGGTAGTAGAAGCAAATACATTAGGGACATTTAAGCGACTCTTGGATAGGTACATGGATGATAGTAGAATGAAGGGTATGTAGGTAGTTTGATCTTAGAGTAGGTTAAAGGGTCGGCACAACATTGTGGGCCGAAGGGCCTGTACTGTGCTGTACTGTTCCATGGTCTATGTTCTATGTTCTTTCCCAACTCCTCAGACTCATCCTCACCAACTCATTGGGTGAAGAGTGAAGAGCAGATGTTATTATAAATCAGCCATCATCTCCACTCCACTGTCCAGCAGCCAGGAATGAAGTGGTAATGTTCGAGTTGGACATGTCTCAACCCCTTTCAGTCTGGGAATTAGCTGTGCCCCTCAAATCTTCACTTCTGACTCTTTGTGAAAATGACAAACGTGGCCAAACACAAACTCTGTCCCCCATCATTGAGATATGCCTGCTAATGAAACCAACTGCTGCCCACGCCTGTTGCAGGCTGGTGATGCCACTGTCTAGAAAGGCTGGATTCCAAACTGAGTCTGTAAACAGTAATGAAGTGAATTAGTCAGAGCTCCAATGCAATATGGCCGAGATCAGAAACACGAGTATCCGCCACAGCAGCAGGCATCAATTATCTCAATCACAGTCCTGCCCTCCCAATGTCCACTCTCACTTGCTATTTATAAGCTGCCCATGTGAAGTGTCAGCAGCTGAACAGCAGGATGTCTGCCTCACTGAATAAAGAAACAAAGTGCTGCAGAGCCCAGGATGTTTTAGAAAGAAAGAAAGATGTGCATTTCTATAGCCCCTTTCACCACCTTCGGAAGTCACAAAGCATTTTACAGACAATGACGTATTTTTGAAGTGTAGTCACTGTTGTAATGAAGGAAACACAGCAAGATCCCACAGACAACAATATGATAATGACTTGATAACCTGTTTTTATGATGTTGGTTGAGGGATAAATATTCACCAGGACACCAGGGTGAACTCCCCTGCTCTTCTTCAAACAGGGCCTGAGTTTAACTTTTCACCTGAAGGTACTGACCCTCCGACAGTGCAGCAATCCCTCAGTACTGACCCTCTGACAGTGCAGCACTCCCTCAGTACTGACCCTCCGACAGTGCAGCAATCCCTCAGTACTGACCCTCTGACAGTGCAGCACTGCCTCAGTATTGATCCTCCGACAGTGCAGCAATCCCTCAGTACTGACCCTCTGACAGTGCAGCAATCCCTCAGTACTGACCCTCTGACAGCACAGCACTCCCTCAGTACTGACTCTCCGACAGTGCAGCAATCCCTCGGTACTGACCCTCTGACAGTGCAGCACTCCCTCAGTACTGACCCTCTGACAGCACAGCACTCCCTCAGTACTGACCCTCCGACAGTGCAGCAATCCCTCAGTACTGACCCTCTGACAGTGCAGCACACCCTCAGTACTGACCCTCCGACAGTGCAGCACTCCCTCAGTACTGACCCTCCGACAGTGCAGCAATCCCTCAGTACTGACCCTCCGACAGTGCAGCACTCCCTCAGTACTGACCCTCCGACAGTGCAGCAATCCCTCAGTACTGACCCTCCGACAGTGCAGCGCTCCCTCAGTACTGACCCTCCGACAGTGCAGCACTCCCTCAGTACTGACCCTCCGACAGTGCAGCACTCCCTCAGTACTGACCCTCCGACAGTGCAGCAATCCCTCAGTACTGACCCTCCGACAGTGCAGCGCTCCCTCAGTACTGACCCTCTGACAGTGCAGCACTGCCTCAGTATTGATCCTCCGACAGTGCAGCGCTCCCTCAGTACTGACCCTCTGACAGTGCAGCAATCCCTCAGTACTGACCCTCTGACAGCACAGCACTCCCTCAGTACTGACCCTCCGACAGTGCAGCAATCCCTCAGTACTGACCCTCTGACAGTGCAGCGTTCCCTCAGTACTGACCCTCTGACAGTGCAGCACACCCTCAGTACTGACCCTCCGACAGTGCAGCACTCCCTCAGTACTGACCCTCCGACAGTGCAGCAATCTCTCAGTACTGACCCTCCGACAGTGCAGCACTCCCTCAGTACTGACCCTCCGACAGTGCAGCAATCCCTCAGTACTGACCCTCCGACAGTGCAGCGCTCCCTCAGTACTGACCCTCCGACAGTGCAGCACTCCCTCAGTACTGACCCTCCGACAGTGCAGCACTCCCTCAGTACTGACCCTCCGACAGTGCAGCACTCCCTCAGTACTGACCCTCCGACAGTGCAGCAATCCCTCAGTACTGACCCTCCGACAGTGCAGCGCTCCCTCAGTACTGAACCTCTGACAGTGCAGCACTGCCTCAGTATTGATCCTCCGACAGTGCAGCACTCCCTCAGTACTGACCCTCCGACAGTGCAGCAATCCCTCAGTACTGACCCTCCGACAGTGCAGCAATCTCTCAGTACTGACCCTCCGACAGTGCAGCGCTCCCTCAGTACTGACCCTCTGACAGTGCAGCAATCCCTCAGTACTGACCCTCCAACAGTGCAGCAATCCCTCAGTACTGACCCTCTGACAGTGCAGCACTCTATCAGTACTGACTCTCCGACAGTGCAGCACTCCCTCAGCACTGACCCTCTGACAGTGCTGCACTCCCTCAGTACTGACCCTCTGACAGCACAGCACTCCCTCAGTACTGACCCTCTGACAGTACAGCACTCCCTCAGTACTGACCCTCTGACAGTGCAGCACTCCCTCAGTACTGACCCTCCGACAGTGCAGCACTCCCTCAGTACTGACCCTCCGACAGTGCAGCAATCTCTCAGTACTGACCCTCCGACAGTGCAGCGCTCCCTCAGTACTGACCCTCTGACAGTGCAGCAATCCCTCAGTACTGACCCTCCAACAGTGCAGCAATCCCTCAGTACTGACCCTCTGACAGTGCAGCACTCTATCAGTACTGACTCTCCGACAGTGCAGCACTCCCTCAGCACTGACCCTCTGACAGTGCTGCACTCCCTCAGTACTGACCCTCTGACAGCACAGCACTCCCTCAGTACTGACCCTCTGACAGTACAGCACTCCCTCAGTACTGACCCTCTGACAGTGCAGCACTCCCTCAGTACTGACCCTCTGACAGTACAGCACTCCCTCAGTACTGACCCTCTGACAGTGCTGCACTCCCTCAGTACTGACCCTCTGACAGTGCATTATTCTCATTCCCACCCTGCCTTACCGAAACTGGCAATGGCCTTTCACTCTCCTCTCCCTTGTCACAAGCTGAACCAGCCCGAGGGGTGCTGTTGACCCAGTTCCAGCACCAACCTCTCTGAAGAGGTGATATCCTCCCAGCTCTTTTCCACTTTTCATTGTTCATCAATCTTCACCAGAGTAGTGTGTCCCACAATCCACTGCACTCTGAGAAAAGAAAAACCAATCATCTCTGCAGCTCTAGCTGGGTGTAACATATAGATGTGACCCCTGGGCCTCAGAGACACAGCCGAGACCCCTCAGTATTTATCCCACTTTAGGAGTGGCAATATGAATTAAAGGATACAGTTCTAAAGGGGTTGCAAGAGCAGAGGGACCTGGGTGTATACGCGCACAACTATTCCCACTCCCCACTGCTCTTCCCCCATAGCAAATGTGTCCTTTACAAGGTGTTAATGGTACGTGGTGCCAGGACACTGGCTCCCTGACAGTTTCCCGTCACCTGTACCACTGCCCCTCACACATACATCATCAGTGCACATCGAAGGAAGATCAGTCACTCACTAAAACCTGGCTTCTGATGCCATCAATGCTGGCAGTGTGGTCATGGAGGGGGGTGTTGGTGGTGGGTGATCAGAGCCCACTGTCAGAAGCATGTGATCAGTGTAACGGGGCTAAGAGCACCATAACATAGAATTACAAAGTCCTTACAGCACTGAAACAGGCCATTCGGCCCAACAGATCCATACTGGTGTTTATGCTGCAAGAGAGCCTCCTCCCACCCTTCCTCATCTCACCCCATCAACATATCCGATTCCTTTCTCCCTCATGTATTTATCCAGCTTCCCCTTAAATGTATTGATACGATTCAGCTCAACCACTTGCTGTGGTAGTGATTCTCACCACTCTCTGGGGAAAGAGGTTTCTCCTGAATTCCCGATGGGATTTATTAGTGATTTTTGTTTATTGATGGCCCCCTAGACAAGGGAGAGGAGAGTGGAATTATCTTCTCTACATCTACCCTATCAAACCCTTTCAGAATCTTAAAGATCTCGATCAGGTTACCCCTCACTCTTCTCGTTTCTGGAGAACAGAGACCCAACTTGTTCAATCTTTCCTGATAGTTATAGCCTCTCAGTTCTGGTGTTGTACAGGGCTGGAGGTTATAACTTCGAACCAAGAGGAGGCCATTCAGCCCTTCCAGTCTGCTTTGCCATTCCATCAGATCATGGCTGATCGATATCGTAACTCCATTTACCCGCCTTTCCTCTACATCCCTAAATGCTGTCAACCAACAAAGATCTACCAATGTCTTGAACATTTCAGTTGCTCACCCAGCAGTCAGTCTCGTGGAGTGAGATCGGGACTTTCACAGCCATCCATCAATGCCGAGTAAATCAGATGTCACTGACCTGCTCAAGTTCATTCCTTATCAGTGCCCCTTTCAGGAGCAGAAGCTCCATGATGGAACTCTTTGCCATTTCTAGACCTGGGCTTGAAAGGAGCTCCTGAGGTTCTGCTGTGAGCTCACCGACCCTCTCAAGGCTTTCATCCGGACACGTTCCAGAGCTCAGCTCCGCTCTTCCCAAATGGCAAATCCAAATTCACTTTGAGAGGCCTCCACGAGTGAATGCATATGCCTCGAGTTATTTTAAACTTTGATACCATTTAGACGGGTCAAGTTAGCCCAGTGTTAATAATTTACTGGGGTAGAAGAGCAAAGGGATCTCAGGATAAAGGTCATGTCGGTTAAAGCAATTAAAAATGTTAACAAAGCATTGGGATTTATACGTAGGGATTTAGAATTCCTAAGTTGTGAGTGGAATCGGCTAATGGAATGCTATCCTTTATTACATAGAAACATAGAAAATTGGAGCAGGAGTAGGCCATTCGGCCCTTCGAGCCTGCTCCGCCATTCATTATGATCATGGCTGATCATCCAACTCAGTAACCTGTTCCAGCTTTGCCCCATATCCTTTGATCCCTTTCAACCCAAGAGCTATATCCAATTCCTTCTTGAAAACATACAATGTTTTGGCCTTAACTGCTTTCTGTGATAGCGAATTCCACAGGCTCACCACTCTCTGGGTGAAGAGATTTCTCCTCAACTCAGTCCTGAAAGGTTTACCCCGTATCCTTAGACTATGAGAGGAATTGAAAATAAAAGTAAGGATGTTTAGAAGAATGAGAGGGGATCTCATCGAAACCTATAAAATTCTAACAGGATGAGACAGGCTAGATGCAGGAAGGATGTTCCCGATGACTGGGGAGTCCAGAACCAGGGGTCACAGTCTCAGAATACGGGGTCTGCCATTTAGAACCGAGATGAGGAGAAATTTCTTCACTCAGAGGGTGGTGAACCAGTGGAATTTTCTACCGCAGAAGGCAGTGGAGGCCAAATCATTAAATGTATTCAAGAAGGAGAAAGATATATTTCTTAATGTCAAAGGGATCAAGGGATATGGGGAGAAAGCAGGAACAGGGTACTGAATTAGACGATCAGCCATGATCTTTTTTGAATGGCGGAGCAGGCCCGAAGGGCCGAATGGCCTACTCCTGCTCCTATTTTCGATGTTTTTATGTTATGCTTCAGTTATACAGGGCATTGGTGAGACCACATCTCTAATACTGTGTGTAGTTTTGGTCTCCTTATTTAAGGAAGGATGTGAATGCATTGGAGGCAGTTCAGAGGAGGTTTACTAATTGATACCTGGAATGAGCGGGTTGTCTTATGAGGGAAGGTTGGACAGACTGGGCTTGTTTTCACTGGAGTTTAAAAGAGTGAGGAGGAGGGGGGGGCGGGGGGGCTTGATTTGAAGTATGTAAGATCCTGAGCAGTCTTGACAAGGTGAATGTGGAAAGGATGTTTCCTCCTGTGGGTGAGTCCAGAGCTAGGGGGCACTGTTTGAAAATTAGGGGTCACCCTTTCAGGACAGATAAGGAGACATTTTCTCAGGGTTGTGTGACTTTGGAACACTGTCTCAGAAGGTGGTGGAGGTGGGGTCATTGAATATTTTTAAGGTGGAGGTAGATAGATTCTTGTTAGGCAAGGGATCAAAGGTTATCGGGGGTAGATGGGAGTGTGGAATTCGAGACACAAACCGATCCGCCTTGATCTTATTGAATGGTGGAGTAGGCTCGAGGGGCCGAATGGCCTCCTGCTCCTGATTCGTATGTTCGTGATTCATAGTGAAGTTATGTTAAACTTGTATAGGACCCTAGTCAGGCTACAGTTAGAATACCGTGCACAGTTCTAGTCTCCCTACAATAAAAATGACATAGAAGCAATGGAGAAAGGGCAAAATGATTTCAAGGATGTTACCAGAACTGAGAGATTACTGCTACTGGGAAAGATTGAACAGGTTGGGGCTTTTGCCTTTAGAAAAAAAAAGAGACTTGGAGACCTGATAGGGTCTTTAAAATCATGAATGGGCTGAACAGGGTAGATATGGAGAGATTGTTTTTATTTGTAAGAGAATCCAAAATTCAGGCCATAAATACAAGTGCCGTTACTAATAAATCTAAATCGGGAAATAAGGAGAAATTTCTTTACTCAGTGGTTAGAATGTGGAACTTGCTACTACAGGAAGTGGCTAAGGCGCGGATGTTTTCAAAAGGAAACTAGATGAGTACATGAGAGAAAAGGGGATAGAAAGATATGCTGAAAGGCTGAGATGAGGTAGGTGGAATGGACGGAGACTCCTGAGGACTATTAACACCAGTACAGACTAGTTGGGCCAAATGGCCTGTTTCTGAGCTGTATATTCTACATGATTCTATGATCAATGTTCAATCAGAACTTACCCAGGAGTTCGTAAACTGTAGAATGGCCTCATCCTAACTGTCTTATCTCAACCAGCAGTTTGAATGATGTTATATTTACACTGCTAACTTCCCATTATAGTGACACAAAGTACTGAGTGAATCAATTAACCCCTTCTTGCTAATCGTTAACCATTGAGATTAGATTAGATTAGTTTAGAGATACAGCACTGAAACAGGCCCTTCGGCCCACCGAGTCTGTGCCGAACATCAACCACCCATTTATACTAATCCTACACTAATCCCATATTCCTACCAAACATCCCCACCTGTCCCTATATTTCCCTACCACCTACCTATACTAGTGACAATTTATAATGGCCAATTTACCTATCAACCTGCAAGTCTTTTGGCTGTGGGAGGAAACCGGAGCACCCGGAGAAAACCCACGCAGACACAGGGAGAACTTGCAAACTCCACACAGGCAGTACCCGGAATTGAACCCGGGTCCCTGGAGCTGTGAGGCTGCGGTGCTAACCACTGCGCCACTGTGCCGCCCTTTAATAAATTGTTTACTAACCTAACTCAGCAATTATACTTACACATTGAGTATGCAAATAATTATCAGCTAGAGTTCATTAACTAAATATGTTACAGATTGCAAAGGAGTTCAGCGAATCAGAAGGAGGTTTTCTGATTATAAAATTTACAGTTCAGATCAAGGCCGTAGTTCGATATAAATTGGTGAGATTAATTCAGGCTCAGATTCCTTCCATAACTCACCCGTTCCCAGCAGTAAATAGCCAGTCTATTCAATAGATTGAAGTCTATCAGAACCAAATTCAGCTCTGCTGGTACCACTGGTGCCAACACTACAGAACCCTGGACCCAGTTACAGCGTGGTGGGTGCAGAGCGCCCTGACTGACTGTAAGGACACGAGCGTGGGCATATCCTGCCTGTAAGGGTGGTAGCTTGGGTGTGCAGTGCCATGTCGTGGTGTGTGAGCACTGGAAGCATTCACAGTGGGTGGATCATGATATCAACCCACCTCTCACACTGATTTAGTGCAGGATCTGCCATTTTGGAATACGCGGGTCCCATTAGCGCCCTCTCTTAATCATTCCCGGCTGAACATACAGCCGGTTGCGTGAAGGAGCCCCACCCACCAGCCCTATTTACAGGGCTAACCATGCAACCTTCCATTGAGAGGCTTTTGACTGTCTTTTTCTGCTGTAGAGCTAGTGGAGGTTCTGTGTTCAGTGATGCTGGAGGAGTTTGGACAATGTTTTGGATTTTGACATGGAGGTCAGAGGGTGACATGGAGGTCAGAGGGTGACATGGAGGTCAGAGGATTTGGAAGGTTTGTCAGGAGAAAGGCTGTTTCAGTAATGATCAACATCATTGCAGTTCCTCTTGGGCTGCAGCATCACAGGGAGATGGAGCAGAGGCAGCAAAGAGTAGAAGCTGTTTGCAGAGGGAGGAGGAGGAGGGGCAGGAGGGGGAGGGCTCTCAATAGGAGGCCGTACTCAGCAGGGAGGACTTCCCCTGCCCTCACCTCATCATCAGCAGTGTCTGAGGCAGCTACAATTCCACAAGGAGATACTCACTGAACTATGCCATCTCCACTACCTGGAGCGGCAGCCGCAGAGCAGGGTAAGGACGGCATTGCCAGTGACTGCCTCGATCATCATGGCCCTCAATTACTAAACAAGTGGATCCTTCCAGGCAGGATCAGGTGACAGTGCCTATATTTCACAGTTCACCATCCATCGCTGGACCAGGGAGGTAACAGATATTCTGTACACCAGGAGAGGGGACTTCACTGTCGTCACTCTAACCACACAGAAGCAGGAGAAGCGGGCACGTGGCCTTGCCAGGGCTGTGGGATTCCCAATGGTGCAGGGTGCATCAATGGGCACCTGGCTCCGTGGGCACCACCTATTAACGGGGAGATGTTCCAGTGTTGCAGGGTTACCAGTTGCTGTTCGGCCATGCCCAGAGCACCATGTCAGTGAATGCCCACTATTCACCCAGCAGCCATGACATTTTCATCCTGCACCAGTCAGACATTCCCACCATCTTTGAGCCACCATGAAGAATCTGCTGGATGACGAGAGTTACCTGCTCAACACCTGCTTCATGATTCCCCTCTGCCATCTGATCACATGTGAACAAGTGCCCACAATGAGAGCCCCGCAGCCATCAGAATCCCGAAACAGCGGTTCCGCTGCCTGGATCACACGGGGGAGCTGTCCATTTCTCACCAGAGTCTGCCTCCAAATTCATGATGGTCGCTGTGTCCTCCATAACCTCACCATCATGAGGGCCCAGCTGTTACTACCAGGCCTTAAGGGGCTACCTCGGGAGAAAGAAGGGGAGAAACAGAAGGAGGAAGAGGAGGAAGGGAGGAGGAGGAAGGGAGGAAGAGGAAGGGAGGAGGTATCTGAGACTCCTTCACTCCAGACCAGCTGCCTGTGAGCGATTGCTAAGACTCTGGTTCCCCTGAGATCTCATACCCTGATTACCATCTCTCCACAATCCCCACCTTTCCACCTCTCTGCTACAGACCATCCTCTTGACCACAATCTGAAATAAAAGACACCACAAAAAAGCTCCAACATACTAACCACTACTCTACAGAATAGTGACCTAATCACAAATGTGCATTCTCTGGGCTGGATTAAATGCGCCGCCCCCCACCCCCCGGGAGCTGGAGGCAGCGGGGGGGGCGGTACCCATAGAATTACCACAGGGGGACGGGGTCATAGGGCCCGTCACCATCCTGTCACACCACAATCAAGTCAGGGGTGGGATAGGCCGATGACGACCTTGCCACCCAGAGGCCAATTGAGGCCCAAACAAGGCCTATTATCAGCCACCTAAGGGACTCTTCCCCCCCTCCACATCCCAACCTGAGCCTCTGCCACATGGGCAGGCCACCCAGTAAGCCAAGGTCGCTCTGCATCTCAGAGTTCTGCAATCTCTCTCTATTTAAATAATATGTAACTTTTCCATTTTTTTGGCCCAAGTGGATAATTTCAAATTTTCCCACATTATACTCCATTTGCCAGGTCTTTTCCCACTCACTTAACCTATCTCTATCCCTTTGTAACCTCCTTATGCCCTCTTCACGACTTACTTTCCTACCTATAATGAGGATTACCGGGATAATCCAGGTAATTATAGACCGGTGAGCCTGACGTCAGTGGTAGGGAAGCTGCTGGAGAAGATACTGAGGGATAGGATCTATTCCCATTTGGAAGAAAATGGGCTTATCAGTGATAGGCAACATGGTTTTGTGCAGGGAAGGTCATGTCTTACCAACTTAATAGAATTCTTTGAGGAAGTGACAAAGTTGATTGATGATGGAAGGGCTGTAGATGTCATATACATGGACTTCAGTAAGGCGTTTGATAAGGTTCCCCATGGTAGGCTGATGGAGAAAGTGAAGGCGCATGGGGTCCAAGGTGTACTAGCTAGATGGATAAAGAACTGGCTAGGCAACAGGAGACAGAGAGTAGCAGTCGAAGGGAGTTTCTCAAAATGGAGACGTGTGACCAGTGGTGTTCCACAGGGATCCGTGCTGGGACCACTGTTGTTTGTGATATACATAAATGATTTGGAGGAAAGTATAGGTGGTTTGATTAGCAAGTTTGCAGACGACACAAAGATTGATGGAGTAGCAGATAGTGAAGGGGACTGTCAGAGAATACAGCAGAATATAGATAGATTGGAGAGTTGGGCAGAGAAATGGCAGATGGAGTTCAATCAGGGCAAATGCGAGGTGATGCATTTTGGAAGATCCAATTCAAGAGTGAACTATACAGTAAATGGAAAAGTCCTGGGGAAAATTGATGTACAGAGAGATTTGGGTGTTCAGGTCCATTGTTCCCTGAAGGTGGCAACGCAGGTCAATAGAGTGGTCAAGAAGGCATACGGCATGCTTTCCTTCATCGGACGGGGTATTGAGTATAAGAGTTGGCAGGTCATGTTACAGTTGTATAGGACTTTGGTTCGGCCACATTTGGAATACTGCGTGCAGTTCTGGTCGCCACATTACCAAAAGGATTTAGATGCTTTGGAGAGGGTGCAGAGGAGGTTCACCAGGATGTTGCCTGGTATGGAGGGCGCTAGCTATGAAGAGAGGTTGAGTAGATTAGGATTATTTTCATTAGAAAGACGGAGGTTGAGGGGGGACCGGATTGCGGTGTACAAAATCATGAGAGGTATAGACAGGGTGGATAGCAAGAAGCTTTTTCCCAGAGTGGGGGATTCAATTACTAGGGGTCACGAGTTCAAAGTGAGAGGGGAAAAGTTTAGGGGGGATATGCGTGGAAATTTCTTTACGCAGAGGGTGGTGGGTGCCTGGAACGCGTTGCCAGCGGAGGTGGTAGATGCGAACACGATAGCGTCTTTTAAGATGTATCTAGACAGATACATGAATGGGTAGGAAGCAAAGAGATACAGACCCTTAGAAAATAGGCGACAGGTTTAGATTTAGGATCTGGATCAGCGCAGGCTTGGAGGGCCGAAGGGCCTGTTCCTGTGCTGTAATTTTCTTTGTTCTTTGTTCTATCTTTGTGTCATTAGCAACCATACCGTCTGTCCCTTCATCCAAGTCATTGATATAAATTGTAGTTAATTGCCCAGCGCCCATCTCTTTAAAGAAGGGGATCCCGCCTCCAAGAGCTGCCGGCCAATCACAGGCCAGCAGCTCAGTAGTATCAGCAGTGCCATCAGTGTGGTGGTCACTGCTGGTACTGCAGAAGCCATGGATCCAGGCCCAGCACTGGAACTTGGGAGAAGAGGTAGGTGAGGTGGGGTCCTTGGGGCCAGAACGACAAGCCCCAGTGATTTGGCAGATGGAGTATAATGTGGGAAAGTGGGAACTTGCCCACTTGGCCAGAAAAATAGAAAAGCAACACATTATTTAAAGGGAGAAAGTTTGCAGAACTCTGAGATGCAGAGGGTTCTGGGTGGCCTAGTGCATAGAAACATGGAAAATTGGAGCAGGAGTAGGCCATTCGGCCCTTCGAGCCTGCTCCACCATTCATTATGATCATGGCTGATCATCCAACTCAGTAACCTGTTCCCCCCATACCCTTTGAACCCTTGCACCCCAAAAGCTAAATCTAACTCCTTTTTGTAAACATACAATGTTTTGGCGTCAGCTGCTTTCTGTGGTAGTGAATGCCACAGGCTCACCACTCTCTGGGTGAAGAAATTTCTCCTCATCTCAGTCCTGAAAGGTTTACCCCATATCCTTAGACTGTGACCCCTGGTTCTGGACTCCCCCACCATCGGGAACATCCTTCCTGCATGTACCCTGTCAAGTCTTGTTAGAATTTTATAGGTTTCTATGAGATCCCCCCTCACTCTTCTGAACTCCAGTGAATATAATCCTAACCGACTCAATCTCTCCTCATACATCAGCCCCGCCATCCCAGGAATCAGTCTGGTGAACCTTCACTGCACTCCCTCTGCAGCAAGAACATCCTTCCTCAGATAAGGAGACCAAAACTGCACACAATATTCCAGGTGTGGCCTCACCAAGGCCCTGTATAATTGCAGCAAGACATCCCTGCTCCTGTACTCGAATCCTCTCGCTATGAAGGCCAACATACCATTTGCCTTTTTTACCACCTGTTGCTCCTGCATGCTTACCTTCAGCGACTGGTGTACGAGAACACCCAGGTCTCATTGCACATTCCCGTCTCAGTTTATAGCCAATCAAATAATAATCTGTCTTCCTGTTTCTGCCTACAAAGTGGATAACCTCACATTTATCCACATTATACTGCATTTGCCATGCATTAGCCCACTCACTCAACTTGTCCAAATCACCCTGGGCGGCACAGTGGTGCAGTGGTTAGCACTGCAGCCTCACAGCTCCAGCGACCCGGGTTCAATTCTGGGTACTGCCTGTGTGGAGTTTGCAAGTTCTCCCTGTGTCTGCATGGGTTTCCTCCGGGTGCTCTGGTTTCCTCCCACATCCAAAGACTTGCAGGTTGATAGGTAAATTGGCCATTATAAATTGCCCCTAGTATAGGTAGGTGGGAGGGAAATATAGGGACAGGTGTGGATGTGGTAGGAATATGGGATTAGTGTAGGATTAGTATAAATGGGTGGTTGATGGTCGGCACAGACTCGGTGGGCCGAAGGGCCTGTTTCAGTGCTGTATCTCTAAACTAAACTAAACCCTGAAGCCTCTCTGCATCCTCCTCACTACTCACCCTCCCACCCAGTTTTGTGTCATCTGCAAATGTGGAGATATATTTAGTTCCCTCATCTAAATCATTAATATATATTGTGAATAGTACACAAAACACAAAAAGTTAATATGCAGGTACAGCAAGTGATTAAGAAGTCAAATGAAATATTGCCCTTTATTGCAAGGGGAACGGAATATAAAAGTAGAGTTGAAAGGTTCTAATGAAGAGTCACTGACCTGAAACGTTAACTCTGTTTCTTTCTCCACAGATGCTGCCAGACCTGCTGAGTATTTCCAGCATTTCTTGTTTTTATTTCAGATTTCCAGCATCCGCAGTATTTTGCTTTTATAAAAGTAGAAATGTTTTGCATTGGTGAGACCACATCTAGAGTATTGTGTACAGTTTTGGTCACCTTACTTAAGAAAGGACATAATTTCATTGGAAGCAGTTCAGAGAAGGTTCACTCGACTAATTCCTGGGATGAGAGGGTTATCTTATGAGGAAAAGTTGGACAGGCTGGCTCTCTATTTATTGGAGTTTAGAAGGATGAGGGGTGATCTTATTGAAACATATAAGATCCTGAGGAGACCTGGCACAGTGGATGTTGAAAGGATGGTTTCCCTTGTTGGAGAGACTAAAACTAGGGGGCACAGTTTAAAAATAAGGGGTCTCCCACTTAACACTGAGATGAGGAGAATTTTTTTCTGTTAGAGGGTCGTGAGTCTGTGGAACTCTCTCCCCTGGAGAACGGAGGAGGCAGGGTCATTGAATGTTTTTAAGGCAGAGGTAGACAGATTCTTGACAAACAAAGGAGTCAAAGGGTATCTCAGGGGTAGGCAGGAAAGTGGAGTTGAATCCACAAACAGATCAGCCATGATCTTATTGAATGGTGGAACAGGCTCGAGGGCCGAATGGCCTACTCCTGCTCCTATTTTGTGTGTTTGTCTGAATGTAAGTAAATAGAACCGGGCTGCTCCGAATGGCTGAGGCAGGATTCCCACTGCCTTCTCGGCCTGGAGCCAGGGGCCCCACTGGCTCCATTAAATCCAGCCCTCTTAGTGCCTGTCTTCCATGTGCCTTTACTAGTGCTCCTACACAGTGTTAACCCAGTGGCTACAGCATGGCAGGTGGCAGTTAGCGGTGGCTATGAGGCTGGCAACATTGGAAGGTGTGTGAGGGTGAGGTAGCAGATCTGGATCCACCACTGGGTGAGTGATGCGGGGGTTGGGGTGCATTGAGCAGTGGGAGATGATGGTTAGTGATGTCACTGACCTTGACCCCCCCCACATGAGGTCATTGACCTTTTTACAGCACTACAGCCAGGTCCTCGGGGCCTCACCCTGGGGATTGACCTCCCCGGCTACCTGCTCCCACGCCCTTCGCTGGGTCTGGCTTGAGGACCTTGGAGCAGCCTCCAGTGCCACATCCCTCTCTCTTGCTCCATTTACAATCGTCTACAGCAAAGCCTTCCTGAAACTGTTCCAGCAGCTCCTGTAGTATGAGTGCAGTTCGTCTTTAAGAGGCACAGGCGACCTGTGCACTGTACTAGCCATGCACGCTGCTGGGCCCCCTGCTGAGCGCACAGCCGGTGAGCAGTGATTTCCTCACTGGGCTGCGTGCAGCAGGCATAGTGATGAGAAGGCAGCATGAACTTTGTGTGGGGTAATCACACATCATGATCCCTGCATCTGAGACAATCATCTCCTGACCCAATTTTTCCCTCTAAATGCTCGGATTATCAACATTTCCGGAGTTTGTACAACATTTTCCTTCCGAGTAGGTGCTGCTGAGCTGTCACCAGGCAAGAAACAGAGCTAAGTGATCCAACAAGCAGTGGATCAGAGGAATGCTGTGTACTCCTATCATATCCAGTCAGGAATGGGATAGACCGACCAAACAACAGGAGCGGAAAGTTACACCAACATCTCAACCACAATGAAACCCAGCCTGTGAGTGCATAAAACTTACATTGAATCATCGAATCATACATTCAGCCCATGGTGTCTGTGCTGGCCCTTTGAAAGAGCTAGCCAATTAGTCACATCTGCTCTTTCACCATAACCCCGGCAAATCAAAGCATTATCAAACAGAATTTGACACTGAGCCAAATAAGGAGACATGAGGACCAGAAGCTCGGTCAAAGGGGTAGGGTGGTAGGAACAGGAGGAGGCCATTCAGCCCCTCGCGTCAGTTACACAGGAACAGGAGGAGGCGATACAGCCCCTCAAGCCTGTTACACAGGAACAGGAGGAGGCCATTCAGCCCCTCGGGCCTGTTACACAGGAACAGGAGGAGGCCATTCAGCCCCTCGAGCCTGTTACACAGGAACAGGAGGAGGCCATTCAGCCCCTCGGGCCTGTTACACAGGAACAGGAGGAGGCCATTCAGCCCCTCGGGCCTGTTACACAGGAACAGGAGGAGGCCATGCAGCCCCTCGGGCCTGTTACACAGGAACAGGAGGAGGCCATTCAGCCCCTCGAGGCTGTTACACAGGAACAGGAGGAGGCCATTCAGCCACTCGTGACTGTTACACAGGAACAGGAGGAGGCCATTCAGCCCCTCGGGCCTGTTACACAGGAACAGGAGGAGGCCATTCAGCCCCTCGAGCCTGTTACACAGGAACAGGAGCAGGCCATTCAGCCCCTCGGGCCTGTTACACAGGAACAGGAGGAGGCCATTCAGCCCCTCGGGCCTGTTACACAGGAACAGGAGGAGGCCATGCAGCCCCTCGGGCCTGTTACACAGGAACAGGAGGCCTTTCAGCCCCTCGAGTCTGTTACACAGGAACAGGAGGAGGCCATTCAGCCACTCGTGACTGTTACACAGGAACAGGAGGAGGCCATTCAGCCCCTCGGGCCTGTTACACAGGAACAGGAGGAGGACATTCAGCCCCTCAGGCCTGTTACACAGGAACAGGAGGAGGCCATTCAGCCCCTCGAGCCTGTTACACAGGAACAGGAGGAGGCCATTCAGCCACTCGTGACTGTTACACAGGAACAGGAGGCCTTTCAGCCCCTCGAGTCTGTTACACAGGAACAGGAGGAGGCCATTCAGCCCCTTGAGTCTGTTACACAGGAACAGGAGGAGGCCATTCAGCCCCTCGGGCCTGTTACACAGGAACAGGAGGAGGCCATTCAGCCCCTCGGGCCTGTTACACAGGAACAGGAGGAGGACATTCAGCCCCTCGGGCCTGTTACACAGGAACAGGAGGGGGACATTCAGCCCCTCGAGCCTGTTACACAGGAACAGGAGGAGGCCATTCAGCCCCTCGGGCCTGTTACACAGGAACAGGAGGAGGACATTCAGCCCCTCGGGCCTGTTACACAGGAACAGGAGGAGGCCATTCAGCCCCTCGGGCCTGTTACACAGGAACAGGAGGAGGACATTCAGCCCCTCGGGCCTGTTACACAGGAACAGGAGGAGGCCATTCAGCCCCTCGGGCCTGTTACACAGGAACAGGAGGAGGACATTCAGCCCCTCGGGCCTGTTACACAGGAACAGGAGGAGGCCATTCAGCTCCTCAAATCAGTTCCACAATTGAATTAAATCAAGGCTGATCTGTATCTTAACTCCATCCAGCCATCTTGGTTGCATAACCGTTAAGACACCCAACAAAGATCTATCAATCTCCATTTTGAACTTTTCAATTGACAGCATCAACAGCTTTTTTGAGGGAAAGAGTTCCAGATTTCAAAGTTCTTAAGAAGGGTCTGAAAAGAGGCGAGAGAGGCAGAGAGGTTTAGGGAGTAAATTCCAGGACAGAATCCCTGTCCCACATGTTTACACTGTAAATCGTCCGCTCGAGTAATACCTACCGTGTGTGAATGGAGCCAGGATTAATCCTGCAGTTTAACCCTGACAGAGTCTGTCTGAGGAAGACCCTGTCTTTATTATTCACAGTCTGTTGTGGGTAGTTCCGGTTCTGTGAGGATCTATAATCTTTCTTCCATTCCTATCAGACTGAATTCATAAACAAGCTGACGGTAGTGTGTTCTGTACACACACACTGACACCCACTGGCCTCTCCCAGAAAATCAGTCCCACTGCTGTATTTCCTGTTTCAATCTCACTCCCCTTCGAGGAATATTCCAAGTCTTTTCAAATCCCCCTTTTCCCATTTTGCACACTCATCCTCCCAATGGGACTTGTGTTCCCTGACATGTGTCGGAATCCCCCAAGTTATCACACACTTTCTTCAATAGAAGTGCACTCTCTCTGATTTACACAATGGACATGGAAAAATATCCAAGTTAGGACACATCCACTCCCAGCTCTCATTCACGCCATCTTTAGTTATTCCAACATCGTGCATGGATCCGGAACGGAAGTGTCAGCCAGGCTACAGTGGGGAATACTCTTCTATAATAAAAGCAAAATACTACGGATTCTGGAAATCTGAAATAAAAACAAGAAATGCTGGAAATACTCAGCAGGTCTGGCAGCATCTGTGGAGAGAGAAGCAGAGTTAACGTTTCAGGTCAGTGACCCTTCCTCAGAACTGGCAGATATAAGAAATGTAAAAGATTTTAAGCAAGTAAAGCGGGTGTGGGGCAAGAGATAACAAAAGAGGTGTTGATAGGACAAGGTCACAGAATAACTGACCAGTAGGTCACGGAGCAAAGGCAAACAATATGTTAATGGTGTGTTGAAAGACAATGCATTAGTACAGATAGGGTGTTAATGGACTGAAAACTGAACAGCCACAAGTACAAACATGAAAAAAAAAACACAGTGGGTAGGCACAGCAGAAGCAAACTGAACAAACTAAAATAAAATGAACACAGAAAAGAAAAAAGAAAAAATAACTAAAAATAAAAGTAAAATGGGGGGCTGTCATGCTCTGAAATTATTGAACTCAATGTTCAGTCCGGCAGGCTGTAGTGTGCCTAATCGGTAAATGAGATGCTGTTCCTCGAGCTTGCATTGTTGTTCACTGGAACACTCCAGAATCACTCTTCCCTCGCTGTCAGGTCATAAACCAAGTCCCACTCCAGACACTTGAGCCTATAATGCAGGCTGACACTCCCACTGCAGTACTGAGGGTGAGCTGAACTGTCGGAGTGACAGTACTGAGAGAGCACCGCACTGTCGGAGCTGCAGTACTGAGGGAGTGCTGCACTGTCCGAGGGTCAGTACTGAGGGGGTGTTGCAATGTCGGAGGTGCAGTACTGAGAGAGTGCTGCACTGTCGGAGGTGCAGTACTGAGGGAGCGCTGCACTGATGGAGAGTCAGCACTGAGGGAGCACTGCACTGATGGAGGTGCAGTACTGAGGGAGTGCTGGAATGTCGGAGGGTCAGTACTGAGGGAGTGCTGCACTGTCAGAGGGTCAGTACTGAGGGAGTGCTGCACTGTCAGACGATCAGTACTGAGGGAGTGCTGCACTGTCAGACGATCAGTACTGAGGGAGTGCTGCACTGTCAGAGGGTCAGTACTGAGGGAGTGCTGCACTGTCAGAGGGTCAGTACTGAGGGAGTGCTGCACTGTCAGACGATCAGTACTGAGGGAGTGCTGCACTGTCAGAGGGTCAGTACTGAGGGAGTGCTGCACTGTCGGAGGGTCAGTACTGACGGAGTGCTGCACTGTCAGAGGATCAGTACTGAGGGAGTGCAGCACTTTCGGAGAGTCAATACTGAGGGAGTGCTGCACTGTCAGAGGGTCAGCACTGAGGGAGTGCTGCACTGTCGGAGGGTCAGTACTGAGGGAGTGCTGCACTGTCGGAGGGTCAGTACTGAGGGAGTGCTGCACTGTCAGATGGTCAGTACTGAGGGAGTGCTGCACTGTCGGAGGGTCAGTACTGAGGGAGTGCTGCACTGTCGGAGGGTCAGTACTGAGGGAGTGCTGCACTGTCGGAGGTGCAGTACTGAGGGAGTGCTGCACTGATGGAGGTGCAGTACTGAGGGAGTGCTGGAATGTCGGAGGGTCAGTACTGAGGGAGTGCTGCACTGTCAGAGGGTCAGTACTGAGGGAGTGCTGCACTGTCAGACGATCAGTACTGAGGGAGTGCTGCACTGTCAGACGATCAGTACTGAGGGAGTGCTGCACTGTCAGAGGGTCAGTACTGAGGGAGTGCTGCACTGTCAGAGGGTCAGTACTGAGGGAGTGCTGCACTGTCAGACGATCAGTACTGAGGGAGTGCTGCACTGTCAGAGGGTCAGTACTGAGGGAGTGCTGCACTGTCGGAGGGTCAGTACTGACGGAGTGCTGCACTGTCAGAGGATCAGTACTGAGGGAGTGCAGCACTTTCGGAGAGTCAATACTGAGGGAGTGCTGCACTGTCAGAGGGTCAGCACTGAGGGAGTGCTGCACTGTCGGAGGGTCAGTACTGAGGGAGTGCTGCACTGTCGGAGGGTCAGTACTGAGGGAGTGCTGCACTGTCAGATGGTCAGTACTGAGGGAGTGCTGCACTGTCGGAGGGTCAGTACTGAGGGAGTGCTGCACTGTCGGAGGGTCAGTACTGAGGGAGTGCTGCACTGTCAGAGGGTCAGTACTGAGGGAGTGCTGTACTGTCAGAGGGTCAGTACTGAGGGAGTGCTGCACTGTCAGAGGGTCAGTACTGAGGGAGCGCTGCACTGTCAGAGGGTCAGTACTGAGGGAGTGCTGCACTGTCAGAGGGTCAGTACTGAGGGAGTGTTGTACTGTCAGAGGGTCAGTACTGAGGGAGCGCTGCACTGTCAGAGGGTCAGTACTGAGGGAGTGTTGTACTGTCAGAGGGTCAGTACTGAGGGAGTGCTGCACTGTCGGAGGGTCAGTACTGAGGGAGTGCCGCACTGTCGGAGGTGCCAGGATTTGGATGAGACTTTAAGCCAAGGCCCTGTTTGCACTCAGGTGTAAGTAAAAGATTCCATGGTCACTATTTTGAAGGTGAATAGGGGAGTTACCCCTGCCTCCTGGGGCCAATATTTACCCTCAACCAACATCACTACGGGATGATCTGGACATTTTTCATTATGGATATGGGATCTTGCTATGTGCAAATTGGCTACATTACAGCAGTGACTACAAAAGTATTTCATTGTTTGTAAAGCGCTTTGGGATGTCCTGAGATAGTGAACAGCAACTAGAGAAATGCAAGTCTCTCCAGAGTGTGTTGTCTATGTTTCCCTCCCTCGGTGCAGTAATTTATATTAACATCCATCACTTGGCTCACTTACATATTTTGTTCAGTTCATTGTGTAATTCCTGAGCCACTCGCTTTCTGAAATTGGCATCGCCTGTGAATTTGACCTGTGAGTCCAGGTCATTGATCTAAAACTCAGCCCTTAGCCCCGGGGCCTTTCCACTCAGGAGAGCTTTAACCCACAGCTGCAGGTTTTGCACTTGCAGAAAGGAGGACCTTCCTCTGAGCCCTATCGTTCTGTCATACTGCGTGCAAGTGCATCAGGCCCCATCGTGGCTCTGTCTCAAGCCAAATGTGAAATTCATCCACAAAGAGGGCTAGGGGAGGACAAGATTTCCTTGGTCATTCCTATTAACTCCTGGCCCACAAAGAATGAAAAACCCACTGACCCTCCTGGGTTTCCTTTTGGTTAAGGCTCCTTCTCGGCCAGGTCAGGCTATTGGGACCAACCCAGCCCATGTAGGCCTCATGTTATAATCACTGCTGTCGGACTCAGGACAGACGTGATCTCATTTCTCACCTAGAATCACAGAATGATGCAGCACAAAAAGAGGCCATTCGGCCCATCGACCCTATGCCAGCTCTTTGAAAGAGCTTCCAATTAGTCCCACTCCCTCGCACTTGCCCCATAGACCTGTAAATTCTTATTTTTCAAATCAGCAGAGTGATGATGTAGTTAAGGGGTCAGAGACAGAATCTTTTCAAGTTCAAACTAAGGAACAATAGAGGAGCTGTTAAACTACTGGGTATAGAGTGGAGATCACCAAATAGTAAGGAGGAAATAGAGGAGATTTGCAGGCAAGATACAGAAAGATGCAAGAAGTACAGAGTAGCAATGATTAAGGACTTCAGTCATTCTAATATAAACTTGGGAAATAAGTGTAAAGGGCAAAGAGAGGAGGAATTCCTGTAATGTGTTGAAGATCAATGTGTTTCCAGCTCAATGAGGAAGGAAGCAGGGCTGGAGATAGTTCTGTGGAATGAAATGGATTAAGTGGAGCCTAGTTCAGTGGAGCAGCCTTCAGGTGACAGTGTTCAAGGGAGAGACAGTGGTGTAGTGGTAATGTCACTGGACTAGTAATTCAGAGGCCCAGGTTAATGCTGTGGGGATAAAAACAAGAAATGCTGGAACCACTCAGCAGGTCTGGCAGCATCTGTGGAAAGAGAAGCAGAGTTAACGTTTCAGGTCAGTGACCCTTCATCGGAACTTACAACTATTAGAAATGTCAAAAGTTAGAAGCAAGTGAGGTGGGGGTGGGGCAAGAGATAACAAAGGAGAAGGTGTAGATTGGACAAGGCCACATAGCTGACCAAAAGGTCATGGAACAAAGGCAAACAATATGTTAATGGTGTGTTGAAAGACAAAGCATTAGTACAGATTAGGTATTAATGCACTGAATATTGAACAGCAGCAAGTACAAACATGAAAAAAAATAGTGGGGAAGCAAACTGAACAAACTAAGATGAAATGAAATAAACTAAAGAAAAAAAATTGTAAAAAATGTAAAAACAGAAAAAATAACTAAAAATGAAAGTAAAATGAGGGGCTGTCATGCTCTGAATGGAGACTGATAGACAGAGAGAATGAGAAAGAACAGGGCCAGATACCCACAATTAAACACAGCAGAGATACACAGAGACTGAGAGACTGAGAAAGAACAGGGCCAGAGACCCACAATTAAACACAGCTGATAGACAGAGAGACTGAGAAAGAACTGGGCCAGAGACCACAATTAAACACAACTGAGAGACAGAGAGAGAGAGAGACTGAGAGAGAACAGGGCCGGAGACCACAATTAAACACAACTGAGAGACAGAGAGATAGAGAGACTGAGAAAGAACAGGGTCAGAGACCCACAATTAGACACAGAAGAGATACAGAGAGACAGAGAGACTGAGAAAGAACAGGGCCAGAGACCCACAATTAGACACAGAAGAGATACAGAGAGACAGAGAGACTGAGACAGAACAGGGCCAGAGACCACAATTAAACACAGCAGAGAGACAGAGAGACTGTGAAAGAACAGGGCCAGAGACCCACAATTAGACACAGCTGAGAGACAGAGAGACTGAGAAAGAACAGGGACCGAGACACACAATTAGACACAGCAGAGATACAGAGAGACTGAGAAACTGAAAGACAACAGAGCCAGAGACCCACAATTAAACACAGCAGAGAGACAGAGAGACTGTGAAAGAACAGGGCCAGAGACCCACAATTAAACACAGCAGAGAGACAGAGAGACTGTGAAAGAACAGGGCCAGAGAACCACAATTAAACACAGCAGAGATACAGAGAGACTGAGAAAGAACAGGGACAGAGACACACAATTAGACACAGCAGAGATACAGAGAGACAGATAGACTGAAAGACAACAGGGCCAGAGACCCACAATTAAACACAGCAGAGATACAGAGAGACAGAGAGAATGAGCGAGAACAGGGCCAGAGACCCACAATTAAACACAGCAGAGATACAGATAGTCTGAAAGACAACAGGGCCAGAGACCCACAATTAAACACAGCAGAGATGCAGAGAGACTGAGAGAATGAGAGAGAACAGGGCCAGAGACCCACAATTAAACACAGCAGAGATACAGAGAGATAGACAGACTGAGAGAGAACAGGGCCAGAGACCCACAATTATACACAGTAGAGATGCAGAGAGACAGAGAGAATGAGAGAGAACAGGGCCAGAGACCCACAATTAAACACAGTAGAGATACAGAGAGACAGAGAGAATGAGAGAGAACAGGGCCAGAGACCCACAATTAAACACAGCAGAGATGCAGAGAGACAGAGAGAATGAGAGAGAACAGGGCCAGAGACCCACAATTATACACAGTAGAGATACAGAGAGACAGAGAGAATGAGAGAGAACAGGGCCAGAGACCCACAATTAAACACAGCAGAGATGCAGAGAGACTGTGAAAGAACAGGGCCAGAGACCCACAATTAAACACAGCAGAGATGCAGAGAGACAGAGAGACAGAGAGAGAACAGGGCCAGAGACCCACAATTAAACACAGCAGAGATTCAGAGAGACTGTGAAAGAACAGGGCCAGAGACCCACAATTAAACACAGCAGAGATGCAGAGAGACTGTGAAAGAACAGGGCCAGAGACACACAATTAGACACAGCAGAGATGCAGAGAGACTGAGAAACTGAAAGACAACAGGGCCAGAGACCCACAATTAAACACAGCAGAGAGACAGAGAGACTGTGAAAGAACAGGGCCAGAGACCCACAATTAAACACAGCAGAGAGACAGAGAGACTGTGAAAGAACAGGGCCAGAGAACCACAATTAAACACAGCAGAGATGCAGAGAGACTGTGAAAGAACAGGGCCAGAGACCCACAATTAAACACAGCAGAGATGCAGAGAGACTGAGAGAATGAGAGAGAACAGGGCCAGAGACCCACAATTAAACACAGCAGAGATACAGAGAGATAGACAGACTGAGAGAGAACAGGGCCAGAGACCCACAATTATACACAGTAGAGATGCAGAGAGACAGAGAGAATGAGAGAGAACAGGGCCAGAGACCCACAATTAAACACAGTAGAGATACAGAGAGACAGAGAGAATGAGAGAGAACAGGGCCAGAGACCCACAATTAAACACAGCAGAGATGCAGAGAGACAGAGAGAATGAGAGAGAACAGGGCCAGAGACCCACAATTATACACAGTAGAGATACAGAGAGACAGAGAGAATGAGAGAGAACAGGGCCAGAGACCCACAATTAAACACAGCAGAGATGCAGAGAGACTGTGAAAGAACAGGGCCAGAGACCCACAATTAAACACAGCAGAGATGCAGAGAGACAGAGAGACAGAGAGAGAACAGGGCCAGAGACCCACAATTAAACACAGCAGAGATTCAGAGAGACTGTGAAAGAACAGGGCCAGAGACCCACAATTAAACACAGCAGAGATGCAGAGAGACTGTGAAAGAACAGGGCCAGAGACACACAATTAGACACAGCAGAGATGCAGAGAGACTGAGAAACTGAAAGACAACAGGGCCAGAGACCCACAATTAAACACAGCAGAGAGACAGAGAGACTGTGAAAGAACAGGGCCAGAGACCCACAATTAAACACAGCAGAGAGACAGAGAGACTGTGAAAGAACAGGGCCAGAGAACCACAATTAAACACAGCAGAGATGCAGAGAGACTGTGAAAGAACAGGGCCAGAGACCCACAATTAAACACAGCAGAGATGCAGAGAGACTGTGAAAGAACAGGGCCAGAGACACACAATTAGACACAGCAGAGATACAGAGAGACAGATAGTCTGAAAGACAACAGGGCCAGAGACCCACAATTAAACACAGCAGAGAGACAGAGAGACTGTGAAAGAACAGGGCCAGAGACCCACAATTAAACACAGCAGAGAGACAGAGAGACTGTGAAAGAACAGGGCCAGAGACCCACAATTAAACACAGCAGAGAGACAGAGAGACTGTGAAAGAACAGGGCCAGAGATCCACAATTAAACACAGCAGAGAGACAGAGAGAGAACAGGGCCAGAGACCCACAATTAAACACAGCAGAGATTCAGAGAGACAGAGAGACAGAGAGAGAACAGGGCCAGAGACCCACAATTAAACACAGCAGAGATTCAGAGAGACTGAGAGAATGAGAGAGAACAGGGCCAGAGACCCACAATTAAAACCCAGCATATATTCAGAGAGACAGAGAGACAGAGAGAGAACAGGTCCTGATACCCACAATTAAAACAGCAGAGATTCAGGGAGGGAGCGAGAGAGACTCCGAGAGAACAGTGCCATAGTGACACAGTTAAATGCAGCGATGTAGAATCAGAGGGAGAGAGAGCGAGCGCATGTGAAAAAAGAGAGTAATAAAAATAAGATTGTGACATCGTAGGATAGCAGGTACGTTAATTGTTGGTATTTCTCATTTTCTCTTTCTAAGTTAGAAGCCAGGAAATTAATAACTGGAATCAGGGTGCATATAACAGTGAGTGAATTCATCGGAGTATTAGCACAGAGCAGGTTTCGAGAGATTAATTAAAATGAATACTTTAAACAAGGTGTCAACTAGATTCCAAAAGAGGAAATCGAGATTTTTTCCGATCATGGATGCTCCATTTGCCACTTCTGGACACTTCATGTGTCTTGGGTGACCAGGTGTGTAGGAAGTTTCTCCAGCTGTTTCAGCTGGACCTCAGGATGTCCGAGCCTGAATGGCAGCTGGAGGCACTGCGGAGCATCAGGGAGCAGGAGAATTTCCTGCATCTCACGTTCCAGGAGGTGATCATCCCACAGACAGTAGGATAGTAGGTGGGTGACCATACAGAAGAGTGGTAAAAGGCAGGAAGTGCAGGAGTCTTCGAGATGTGTCCCACTCTCAACTCAGCTCTGGAGGCGCTAAGAGTGACGACACATTGAAGGAGTGCAGTCCAGACCATGGCACCAGTCGGCAAGGGACCGCACAGGAGGGAACAGCACAGAGTAGAAATACAGTTGTTATAGCAGATTCCATTGTCAATGAGACAGACAGGCATTTCTGTAACTGTTATCGTGACTCCCTCATGGTGTGCTGCCTCCCTGGTGCCAGGGTAAAGGACATCAAAGAGATGATGCAGGATATTCTGCAGGGAGGAGAGAGTGAGCCAGAAGCTGTGATACACATTGGTACCAACAACATAACAAGAGCTGTATTGAGGTCCTATCAAGTTTTCAAGAGCTGGGGAGGAAGTTATAGAGTGGGACCTCAAGGGTAGTAATCTCTGGATTACTCCCAGTGGCACACACTACCCAGAAGAGAAATAGGAAGATAATGCATGGCTAGAGGCCTGGTGAAGGAGGGATGGCTTCAGATTCTTGGAACATTGGGACCAGTTCAGGGCAGGGGGCACCTATTCAAAAGGGGCGGGTTTCACCTCAACAGGACTGGGGCTAATATCTTCGCGAGCAGGTTCACTTGTGTGGTTAGGATGGTTTAAACTAAATTGGCAGAAGAAGCGGCACAACATATAGAAGTAGAAAAGAGGAATAAGCTGCATAAAGGGGTGAGTGTTGGATCGTACTCAAGAAGAAAGTAGTACCATATTAGATAGGAGCAGACTAAGAAGAACAACGAGGAATACAAAGACAGGTTTAGAATGCATGTATATAAAGACAAAAAGTATGGTGAATAATGTTGGTGAGCTATAAGGTTAAATAGCAGTATGGGAATATGATGTAGTGACAATAACGGAAATGTGACAAAAATGGTGAGGACTGGGCACTTAATATTCATTGACACAAAGTGTTTAGAAAAGATAGGGAAGGAAGAAAAGGTGAGGTGGCAGTACTGATTAGGGAACATAAAAATATAAGAAATAGGAGCAGGAGCAGGCCATTCAGCCCTTTGAGTCCGTTGTGTCATTCAATGTGGTCATGGCTGATCATCTACTTCACCATTTTCCTGCACTATCCCTGTATCCCTTTATGTTTTTAATATGTAGAAATCTATCAATCTCGGTCTTGAACATACTCAACGACTGAGCCTCACAGCCCTCTGGGGCGGAGAATTCCAAAGATTCACCATCCTCTGAGTGAAGAAATTCCTCCTCTTCTCAGTCCTAAACAGCCTGCCCCTTATTCTGAGACTGCCCCCTTGTTCTACACTCCCCAGCGGAAACATCCTTCCTGCATCAACCCTGTCGAGCCCTGTAAGAATTTTGTATGTTTGAATGAGATCACCTTTCATTCTTCTAAACTCCAGTGAATAAAAGCCCAGTCTATTTAATCTTTCCTGCATAGGACAATCCCTCCATCCCAGAAATTAGTTTTGGTGAACCTTCATTGCACTCCCTCTATGGCAAGTATATCTTTGCTTAGGTAAGGAGACCAAAACTGCACACAATACTCCAGGTGTCTCACCAAGGCTCTATATAATTGCAGTGAGACATCCTTACTCCTAGACTCTCATCCCCTTGTAATAACAGCCAACATACCATTTGCCTTCCTAATTGCTTTCTGTACCTTCATGTTAGCTTTCAGTGACTAATGAACAAAGACACCCAAGTGCCTTTGAAGTTCAACACTTCCCAGCCCCTCTCCATTTAAGAAATACTCAATTTCTGTTTTTCCTCCCAAAGTGGATAACCTCATATTTCTCTACATTGTCTTCCATCTGCCAAATTTTTGCCCACTTGCTTAGCCTCTCCTTAAAGTGTCTTTGCTTTCTCCTCACAACTCACACTTCCACCTAGTTTTGTGTCGTCTGCTAACTTGTAAATATTGCATTTAATCACCGCATCCAAATTATTGATATAGATTGTGATCCTTGTGGTATCCCACTAGTTGGCGCTTGCTCAGCAATAACCTGGTCACTGAAGCTCAGTTTGAGTTCCGCCAGGGCCACTCAGCTCCTGACCTATTTACAGCCTTGGTCAAAACATGGACAAAAGAGCTGAACTCAAGAGGTGAGGTGAGAGTGACTGCCCTTGACATCAAGGCAGCATTTGACTGACTATGGCATCAAGGAGCCCGAGCAAAACTGGAGTCAGTGGGAATCAGGAGAAAACTCTCTGCTGGTTGGAATCATACTGAGCACAAAGGAAGATGGTTGTGGTTGTTGGAGGTCAATCATCTCAGTCCCAGGACATCACTGCAGGAGTTCTTCAGGGTAGTGTCCTAGACCCAACCATCTTCTGCTGCTTCATCAATGACCTTCCCGAAGTCATAAGGTCAGAAGTGCGGATGTTCACTGATGGTTGCACAATGTTCAGCACCATACGCGACTCCTCAGATAGTGAAGCAGCCCATGTCCAGATGCAGCAAGACCTGGACAATATCCAGGCTTGGGCTGATAAGTGGCAAGTTGTTTGAGAAACCTCCAAGCCTGTTTGTGAAGAAGTCACTGAGACTCGGATGCTTTGGTGGAGATTGTTTATTGCTTGCTACAGATTTTACTTCTGCTCTCCAAACAACATCCCACCCCACCATACCCTACCCTACCCTCCCCTCCCCCCAGTGCTGGCTGGCTCTTCTTGATATATGCACACTTGAATTCAATTAACTAATTAACACCCAATGCTTTTTCACCCTATTATCTTGAACTACCAGGTATTTATCATCCATTAACAGAACTTCAGACTCAAACACAAGTAACATTCGCACCACACAAGTGCCAGGCAATGACCATCTCCAACAAGAGAGAATCTAACCATCTTTCCTTGATGTTCAATGGAATTACCATCACTGAATCCCCCACTATCAACATTCTGGGGGGTTATCATTGACCAGAAACTGAACTGGACCAGCCACATAAATACTGTGACTACAAGAGCAGCTCAGAAGCTGGGAATTCTGCAGCGAGTAACTCACCTCCTGTCTCCTCAAAGCCTGTCCACCATCTACAAGGCACAAGTCAGGAGTGTGATGGAATACTCTCCTATTGCCTGGATGGGTGCAGCTCCAACAGCACTCAAGAAGCTCGACACCATCCAGGACAAAGCAGCCCACTTGATTGGCACCCCATCCACAAACATTCACTCCCTCCACCACCAACACACAGTGGCAGCAGCGTGTACCATCGACAAGATGCACTGCAGTGACTCAGCAAGTCTCCTTCGACAACAGTTTCCAAACCCACGACCTCTACCATCTTGAAGGATGAGGAGAGCAGACGCATGGGAACACCACCACCTACAAGTTCCCCTCCAAGCCACACACCATCCTGACTTGGAACTATATTGCCGTTCCTTCACTGTCGCTGGGTCAAAATCCTGGAACTCCCTTCCTAACAGCACTGTGGGTGTACCTACCCCACATGCACTGCAGCGGTTCAAGAAGGCAGCTCACCAACACCTTCTCGAGGGCAATTAGGGATGGGCAATAAATGCTGGCCTGGCCAGCGACTCCCGCATCCCACGACTGAATTTAAAAAAGTCACAGCCTGCCAATCCGAAAATGAGCCATTTATTCCTACTCTCTGTTTTCTGCCCATTTACCAGTTCTCAATCCATTGAGAGACTGTCGTGTTGTAAAGAAGGGATGTCCTTGAGGGGCAAAGACAGAATTCATTTGGTTAGAGTTCAGAAGCAAAAAGGGTATGATCACACTAATGGGGGTTTTCTATCGGCTTCCAACTACTTTTATTGCAGCAGCTTATTCGGAAGCAGAGAGTGCTGAGCGAGTGATCAGCTGGGAAGGTCAGTTTCAACTTAAACTTAATTTTCCTTTTGTTTTCGGCGGACCAGGGGGCTGCTGGGTAAGTAAAAACCTATATATTTGGGCTGTTTCTGAACTCGAGACACTACACGGGTAGTGTCTCCCACCCGCCCTCCTCCTCTAACCAAAAAAAAGGACTTGGTGGTTTGTAGATAAGGTAAGGCATTTTCTATTTCTCTTTTTTTTATCGTGTGATTGGTAAAAACTTTTCATTCCTTTTTCATTTATCTAAGTTAAGCTCAAGATTAAAAATGGCAGGAGATCTCAGACCCATGTTATGCTCCTCTTGCTCAATGTGGGAGCTCAGGGACACGGCTGATGTCCCTGACTCCTTCACGTGCTGGAAGTGTGTCCAGCTGCAGCTCTTGTTAGACCGCATGACGGCTCTGGAGCTGCGGATGGACTCACTTTGGAGCATGCGCGATGCTGAGGAGGTCGTGGATAGCACGTTTAGTGAATTGGTCACACCGCAGATTAGGATTGCTGAGGGAGAAAGAAAATGGGTGACCAAAAGGCAGAGAAAGAGCAGGAAGGCAGCGCAGGTGTCCCTTGCGGTCATCTCCCTCCACAACAGGTATACCGTTTTGGATACTGTTGAGGGAGATGGCTCACCAGGGGAAGGCAGCAGTAGCCAGGTTCATGGCACCGTGGCTGGCTCTGCTGTTCAGAAGGGCGGGAAAAAGAGTGGAAGGGCTATAGTCATCGGGGATTCGATTGTAAGGGGAGTAGATAGGCGGTTCTGTGGTCGAAAACGAGACTTCCGAATGATATGTTGCCTCCCAGGTGCATGGGTCAGGGATGTCTCAGATCGGCTGCAGAACATTCTGAAAGGGGAGGGTGAACAGCCAGTTGTCATTGTGCACATAGGCACCAATGATATCGGTAAAAAATGGGATGAGGTCCTACAAGCAGAATTTAGGGAGTTAGGAGCCAAGTTAAAAAGCAGGACCTCAGAGGTAGTAATCTCAGGATTGCTACCAGTGCCACGTGCTAGTCAGAGTAGAAATGAAAGAATAGTCAGGATGAATGCGTGGCTTGAGAGATGATGCAGGAGGGAGGGGTTCAGATTTTTGGGACATTGGGACCAGTTCTGGGGGAGGTGGGACTATTACAAATTGGACGGTTTACACCTGGGCCGGACCGGAACCAATGTCCTTGGGGGTGCTTTTGCTAACGCTGTTGGGGAGGGTTTAGACTAATGTGGCAGGGGGATGGGAACCAAATGAGGTCAGTAGAGAGTAAGGAGGTAGTAACTAAAGCCTGTAAGGAACTAGATAATGAAGTCAGCGTGACTAAGGGAAAGAGTAGGCAGGGAGCAGATGATGTACGCAAAGGGACTGGTGGTCTGAGGTGCATTTGTTTTAATGCAAGAAGTTTAGTAGGTAAGGCAGATGAACTTAGGGCTTGGATTAGTACCTGGGAGTATGATGTTATTGCTATTACTGAGACTTGGTTGAGGGAAGGGCATGATTGGCAACTAAATATCCCAGGATATCGATGCTTCAGGCGGGATAGAGAGGGAGGTAAAAGGGGTGGAGGAGTTGCATTACTGGTCAAAGAGGATATCACAGCTGTGCTGAAGGAGGGCACTATGGAGGACTTGAGCAGTGAGGCAATATGGGCAGAACTCAGAAATAGGAAGGGTGCGGTAACAATGTTGGGGCTGTACTCCAGGCCTCCCAACAGCGAGCGTGAGATAGAGGTACAAATATGTAAACAGATTATGGAAAGATGTAGGAGCAACAGGGTGGTGGTGATAGGAGATTTTAATTTTCCCAACATTGACTGGGATTCACTTAGTGTTAGAGGTCTAGATGGAGCAGAATCTGTAAGGAGCATCCAGGAGGGTTTTCTAGAGCAGTATGTAAATAGTCCAACTCGGGAAGGGGCCATACTGGACCTGGTGTTGGGGAATGAGCCCGGCCAGGTAGTTGAAGTTTCAGTAGGGGACTACTTTGGGAATAGTGATCACAATTCCGTAAGTTTTAGAATACTCATGGACAAAGACGAGAGTGGTCCTAAAGGAAGAGTGCTAAATTGGGGGAAGGCCAACTATACCAAAATTCGGCAGGAGCTGGGGAATGTAGATTGGGAGCAGCTGTTTGAAGGGAAATCCACATTTGATATGTGGGAGGCTTTTAAAGAGAGGTTGATTAGCGTGCAGGAGAGACATGTTCCTGTGAAAATGAGGGATAGAAATGGCAAGATCAGGGAACCATGGATGACAGGTGAAATTGTGAGACTAGCTAAGAGGAAAAAGGAAGCATACACAAGGTCTAGGAGGCTGAAGAAAGACGAAGCTTTGAAAGAATATCGGGAATGTAGGACCAATCTAAAACGAGGAATCAAGAGGGCTAAAAAGGGTCATGAAATATCTTTAGCAAACAGGGTTAAGGAAAATCCCAAAGCCTTTTATTCATATATAAGGAGCAAGAGGGTAACTAGAGAAAGGATTGGCTCACTCAAGGACAAAGGAGGAAAGTTATGCGTGGAGTCAGAGAAAATGGGTGAGATTCTAAACGAGTACTTTGCATCGGTATTCACCGAGGAGAGGGACATGACGGATGTTGAGGTTAGGGACAGATGTTTGATTACTCTAGGTCAAGTCAGCATAAGGAGGGAGGAAGTGTTGGGTATTCTAAAAGGCATTAAGGTGGACATGTCCCCAGGTCCGGATGGGATCTATCCCAGGTTACTGTGGGAAGCGAGAGAGGAAATAGCTGGGGCATTAACAGATATCTTTGCAGCATGCTTAAACACGGGTGAGGTCCTGGAGGACTGGAGAATTGCTAATGTTGTCCCCTTGTTTAAGAAGGGTAGCAGGAAAAATCCAGGTAATTATAGACCGGTGAGCCTGACGTCAGTGGTAGGGAAGCTGCTGGAGAAGATACTGAGGGATAGGATCTATTCCCATCTGGAAGAAAATGGGCTTATCAGTGATAGGCAACATGGTTTTGTGCAGGGAAGGTCATGTCTTACCAACTTAATAGAATTCTTTGAGGAAGTGACAAAGTTGATTGATGAGGGAAGGGCTGTAGATGTCATATACATGGACTTCAGTAAGGCGTTTGATAAGGTTCCCCATGGTAGGTTGATGGAGAAAGTGAAGTCGCATGGGGTCCAGGGTGTACTAGCTAGATGGATAAAGAACTGGCTGGGCAACAGGAGACAGAAAGTAGTAGTGGAAGGGAGTTTCTCAAAATGGAGACGTGTGACCAGTGGTGTTCCACAGGGATCCGTGCTGGGACCACTGTTGTTTGTGATATACATAAATGATTTGGAGGAAAGTATAGGTGGTCTGATCAGCAAGTTTGCAGACGACACTAAGATTGGTGGAGTAGCATATAGTGAAGGGGACTGTCAGAGAATACAGCAGAATATAAATAGATTGGAGAGTTGGGCAAAGAAATGGCAGATGGAGTTCAATCAGGGCAAATGCGAGGTGATGCATTTTGGAAGATCCAATTCAAGAGTGAACTGTACAGTAAGTGGAAAAGTCCTGGGGAAAATTGATGTCCAGAGAGATTTGGGTGTTCAGGTCCATTGTTCCCTGAAGGTGGCAACGCAGGTCAATAGAGTGGTCAAGAAGGCATACGGCATGCTTTCCTTCATCGGACGGGGTATTGAGTACAAGAGTTGGCAGGTCATGTTACAGTTGTATGTTCGGCCACATTTGGAATACTGCGTGCAGTTCTGGTCGCCACATTACCAAAAGGATGTAGATGCTTTGGAGAGGGTGCAGAGGAGGTTCACCAGGATGTTGCCTGGTATGGAGGGCGCTAGCTATGAAGAGAGGTTGAGCAGATTAGGATTATTTTCATTAGAAAGACGGAGGTTGAGGGGGGACCTGATTGAGGTGTACAAAATCATAAGAGGTATAGACAGGGTGGATAGCAAGAAGCTTTTTCCAGGAGTGGGGGATTCAATTACTAGGGGTCACGAGTTCAAAGTGAAAGGGGAAAAGTTTAGGGGGGATATGCGTGGAAAGTTCTTTACGCAGAGGGCGGTGGGTGCCTGGAACTCGTTGCCAGCGGAGGTGGTAGACGCGGGCACGATAGCGTCTTTTAAGATGTATCTAGACAGATACATGAATGGGCAGGAAGCAAAGAGATACAGACCCTTAGAAAATAGGCGACAGGTTTAGATAGAGGATCTGGATCGGCGCAGGCTTGGAGGGCCGAAGGGCCTGTTCCTGTGCTGTAATTATCTTTGTTCTTTGTTCTTTGTACTGAGAGAGAAATAGAGGAGCAAATCTGCAAGGAAATCACAGAGATTTGCAAGAATGCAAAGGTGATACTGGAGGACTTTAATTACCCAAATATCAATTGGGATAATGTTAAAGTAAAGGGAAAGGAGGGGGAGGAATTTCTGAAATGTGTTGTGGAGAAATTCCTTGACCAATATGTTTTTGGATAGAACAGGGGAATGGGAGTGACTGGATTGCTCTACAGAGATCTGGCATAGACTCAATGGGCTGAATGGCCTCCTTCTATGCCATAATGACTCTTTGGGCTGAATTTTACGCTGCCCCAGCGGGTCGGATGGTGCCTTGGGGGCAGCATAAAATTGTGCGGGAGGCTCTGGGAGGCCTACCTGCCTGGTTCCCACCTCGGGTCAACTTTATGGCGGTCGAGTGGAGGAGGGGAAATGACCCACCCGCCCGCCTCCATGGGTATTTTACCAATGAAAGCGGGCATGCTGGGGACGTGAAAGCTGCCCAGTGATAGCTTCCGACCTTTCCACGCCTCGGGGGGGGGGGGGCATGGCAGTCGGGCACAGGGTGCCCGATTGAGGGCCGCCCCCACCTCCCAAACCACCCCCAGGACACAAGACATCCCCCTCCCCCCAAGCAACCATTCCAGCCTCACCAAGAAAGGACCGATCCACCTGGAGAGGCAAGCCCAACTTACCTTGTCTCCTGGCTCCATGGCGTCAGCTGGGCTTCAGTCCCTCAAGTGGGTGGAAGTCCCGTCTGGGGACAATTAAAGCCCGGGAACCCGTAAAATACGGGACGGATCCCTGAGCTAGGCGGAAGCGAGTTTGCCACCAACTTTTACGTTGGTGGCGAATTCCCGTCTGCCCAAGGTAAAATCCAGCCCAATGACTCTAAAACTACAAAACACACACGCCCTCAAGTCTAATACTTTAAATACTGCAGTGGGAGGGGGAGCTTTTAGACAAAATGTGGCAAAATGGATGTTCCCGATGGTGGGGGAGTTCAGAACCAGGGGTCATAGTCTAAGGATACGGGGTAAACCTTTCAGGACTGAGATGAGGAGAATTTTCTTCACCCAGAGAGTGGTGAGCCTGTGGAATTCACTACCACAGAAAGCAGTTGAGGCCAAAACATTGTTTGTTTTCAAGGAGGAGTTAGATATAGCTCTTGGGTTTAAAGGGAACAAAGGGTATGGGGGGAAAGCGGGAACAGGCTACTGATTTGGATGATCAGCCATGGTCATAATGAATGGCGGAGCAGGCTCGAAGGGCTGAATGGCCTACTCCTGCTCCTATTTTCTATGTTTCTAAATTGGATAGGCCCAGAAATCAGGCAAGTTGTTTGCTATTTGCTGTGCCCATTCAATGTAATGCAGGCAGCAGGCAAACCTCATGTTGCTGCTAATTCGAATGATTGTGACATGCAGCCCAGCACTGAACACCCCATTGAGTGGCGGTACCTCTTAAAGGTGAGGGGCATTCTGTCTGCAAAAAGGGCTGGAAATGCTTACAGAAGGTTGAAGACCTGCAAGAACATACAGATACGGCATCACAGGCCAGAGGGTGTGCCCCAAGCTTCTCGGAGGCCTTGGAGGAGGAGGTGTCGAGGAGGAGAGAGGTTCTCTTCCTACAGGGGGCCAGGAGGCCTCCAGCCAGATACTGGGAAGCTGATGGAATAAGTAGCCTTTACAATTGACGTCAGGATAGCTCTGAAGGCCTAAGGAGCTGAATCTTGTGGTCAATAATTTGGGGCAAAATTAATTGACACTTGGAAAAATGTGGAGTAACAAATGAAAGCAGCACGGAGTTGTTAAAATCGAATGTGACTAACTTGATTGAGTTCTTTGAAGTGATGGAGTGGGTTGATGAGGATAGTGTGGTTGTTGTTGTGTATATGGACTTTTCAAAAGTGTTTGATAAAGATTCACACCATAGACTGTTCAATGAAATTAAAACCTATTGGTTTAAGGAGACAGCGGCAGAATGGATACAAACTTTGGGGTTCAATTTTTTCCTCTTCAGGTATTTATTGAATTCCCTTTTAAAAGTTATTAGTGAATCAAAGTCACTTTCAAATTCCCAACTGTCCAGTCTTTGGCCCATCGTTTTTCACCACATTTCTGTAGCTACTGGTTGCTCAATCACATCCTCACCTCCAACTTTAATGCCCTACTCCCCATTAAAATGATTACTCTCTCTCACCCTGGCTGTTCCCTGGGTAAAGCCCTCGTCTCCACTCCCTTAAAACCCAGTGACGCAGACTTGAAAGTATGTGGTGACAACCAGTTTGTCATCCACTACCAGATTTGGCTGGATCACATAAAGCTCTACTGGGTCCTGTTGTCATCTGCTAAAACTGCTTATTACACCACATTGTTTCCCTTCAAGTACTGTAACTCTTTCCTTCAACTCTTCTACCAGCAACCCTCCCACAACCCCACCATCCCTACAAACTACTATCCCACCTCCAACTTCCCTTTCCTCTCCAAAGTCCCTGAATGTGTTGTCACCTCCCAAATCCATTCCCATCTTTCCCGGAGCCCCATGTTTGAATGCCTCCATCCAGCTGAGTGGGACTGCCCTCACCTGGTTCCATTCTTATCTATCTAATCGTAGCCTGAGAATCACCTACAATGGTTTCTCTTCCTGCTCCCACATCGTTACCTCTGATGTCCCCCAAGGATCTATCATTGGTCCCCTCCTATTTCTCATCTACATGATAACCCTTGGTGACATCATCCAAAAGCACAGTGTCAATTTCCAGATGTCCCCTGACAGTGGCGCAATGGTTAGCACCGCAGCCTCACAGCTCCAGGGACCTGGGTTCGATTCTGGGTACTGCCTGTGTGGAGTTTGCAAGTTCTCCCTGTGTCTGCGTGGGTTTTCTCCGGGTGCTCCGGTTTCCTCCCACAAGCCAAAAGACTGGCAGGTTGATAGGTAAATTGGCCATTATAAATTGTCACTAGTATAGGTAGGTGGTAGGGAAATATAGGGACAGGTGGGGATGTTTGGTAGGAATATGGGATTCGTGTAGGATTAGTATAAATGGGTGGTTGATGTTCGGCACAGACTCGGTGGGCCGAAGGGCCTGTTTCAGTGCTGTATCTCTAATCTAATCTAATCTAAACACTCAGCTCTACCTCACCACCACCTCTCTCAACTCCTCCACTGTCTCTAACTTATCAGAGTACGTATCCGACATCCAATACTGGATGAGCAGAAATTTCTTCCAATTAAACATTGGGAAGACTGAAGCCATTGTCTTCAGTTCCCACTCCGAACTCCATTCCCTAGCTACTGACTCCATTGCTCTCCCTGTTAACAGTCTGAGACTGAACCAAACTGGTTACAACCTTGGTGTCATATTTGACACCAGGATGAGCTTCCGGTCTCATATTTGCACCATTACTAAGTCACCTATTTCCACCACTGTAACATCACCTGACTTCACCCCTGTCTCAGCTCATCTGCTGCTGAAACCCTCATTCATGTCTTCATTACCTCCAGTCTTGACTATTCCAACACACTCCTAGTTGGCCTCCCACATTCTACTCTCTGTAAACTTGAGGTCATCCAAAACTCTGCTGCCCATATCTTAACTCACACCAAGTCCAGTTCCCCCATCACCCACCGTGCTCATTGATTGACATTAGCTCCCGGTCAAGAAAAGTCTTGTTTTCAAATCCCTCCATGTCCTCACCCCTCCCTATCTCTGTAATCTCCCCAGCCCCACAACCCTGTTATTCAGAGAGCATAAATTCAGGGGCCTCTGAGTGCTGCTTGTCAGCACTGAGTGTCAAAAAGGGAGTTTGGTGAGTGATGGGATTTTAAGGGTTAATCTCGCTAAAGTCTAGTTTTTGTTTACATTTAACAATTAACAAAAATTACTGTTTAAGTTAAGAAGTTAGTTAAGTTTCTTACAGTTTTAAACAGGGATATACAAGCTCTCTGAGAGTAGCTGCATCTATTTAGTTAAGTATCCACCTTAAACTGGTTTCTGAGCTCTAGCAAAGCTGACTCAAACTGCTTTTCAGAGAGTATAAATTCAGGAGCCTCTGAGTGCTGCTTGTCTGCACAAAGTGTCAAGACGAGACTTTGGTGAGTGAGGGAGTTAGGTGAAGTGGTGAACGATAAATTAATTTTAAAAATAAATGCACTTTAATTAACACAATATAGATGGCAGGACAGGTGATGTGTCACAGCTGCAGTATGTGGGAGCTCCGGGATGCCACAGCAATCCATGGCAGCCACGTCTGTTGTAAGTGTCTGTGGCTTGACAAGCTTCAGCTCAGAGTTAATGAGCTGGAGGCTGAGCTGCAGACACCGCAATGCATCAGGAAGGGGGAAAGTCACCTGGACACTTTGTACCAGAAGGCAGTCACACCCCTTCGGATAGGGTTGTCTCATTTGGTCAGTGGTCAAGGACAGAAGGGTGTGGCTGCAAGTCAGGCAGGTAAGGGGATTGAGAAAGTGGGAGGGGAGCCGTCTCAGCTCTTGCAATTGAGCAACCAGTTTGAGGTTCTTGCACCTTGTATGGACAATAAAAAGACTGTAGTGTGGATGAGCAGACTGACCATGGCAATATAGTACAAGAAGCCATTCAAGCAGGAAGAACAAAGAACAAAGAACAGTACAGCACAGGAACAGGCCATTCGGCCCTCCAAGCCTGCGCCGATCTTGATGCCTGCCTAAACTAAAACCTTCTGCATTTCCGGGGACCGTATCCCTCTATTCCCATCCTATTCATGTATTTGTCAAGATGCCTCTTAAACGTCATTATCGTACCTGCTTCCACCACCTCCCCCGGCAGCAAGTTCCAGGCACTCACCACCCTCTGTGTAAAGAACTTGCCTCGCACATCCCCTCTAAACTTTGCCCCTCTCACCTTAAACCTATGTCCCCTAGTAACTGACTCTTCCACCCTGGGAAAAAGCTTCTGACTATCCACTCTGTCCATGCCACTCATTACTTAGTAAACCTCTATCATGTCGCCCCTCCACCTCCGTCGTTCCAGTGAAAACAATCCGAGTTTATCCAACCTCTCCTCATAGCTAATGCCCTCCAGATCAGACAACATCCTGGTAAACCTCCTCTGTACCCTCTCCAAAGCCTCCATAAAGGAATACAATAGTGATAAGAGACGGTATAGTGAGGGGGATTGACACTGTTCTCTGCAGTACAGAGTGAGAATCCAGAAGGCTGTGTTGCCTGCCTGGTGCTTGGATTTGGGACATCTGGATTATTACCTGAGCCATGTGCAAATTGGCTTAGGGCAAATAAGACTTGAGAAATTAATGCGTGGCTCAAAGACTGGTGTGGTAGAAGTGGGTTCCAGTTCGTGGGACACTGGCACCAGTTTGGGATAGTCTTCACCTGAAATGTGCTGGGGTCGGTGTTCTAGTGAGCCACAAAACTAGAGAAGTAGAGAGGGTTTTAAACTAACTATTGGGGGCAAGGGATCAAGTTTGAGAAGATGTGGTCAATCCAAGAGCAGAGACAAGGCAAGAGTGAAAGGTATTAATATGGGAAATGATAAACAGACTGTGACCGGAACGGACAGTAAGTGCAAATCGAAGCGTAAATCAACAGATAAGGCTTCAGGTTACAAAAATAATAAAAGGGCAAAACTAAAGGGTTTTAATCTACATATAGATTGGAAAAATCAGATGGGCAAAGATAGCCTTGATGAGGGTACATAGAATGTTTTGGGGATAGTTTCTTAGAACAGAGCCAACTAGAAGCAGGCTATACTAGACCTGGTATTGTGCAACAAGATAGGATTAATTAATTACCTCATAGTGAATGCAACCCTAGGCAACAGTGATCATAATATGATTGAATTTTACATTCAGTTGAGGGAGAGACGAGTGGGGTCAAGTACTAATATTTTAAACTTAAATAAGGACAATTGGCATGAAAGCAGAGCTAGCTAAAGTGAACTGGCAAATTAGGTTAAGGGATAGGTCAATAGAGATGCAGTGGCAGACATTTAAGGGGATATTTCAGAATACACAGAATAGATACATTTCAATGAGAAAGAAAAATTCCAAGGGGGGGGGGGGGGCGGACCCACTGTCTGTGGTTAACTAAAACAGTTAAAGATAGTATCAAACTTAAAGAAAAAGCCTATAATTGCACAAAGATAGGAGGCAGGTCAGAAGATTGGACAGAATTTAAAAAACAGCAAAGAATGACTAAAAGATTAATAAGAACGGAAAATTAGAGTACGAGAGAAAGCTAGCCAGAAATATAAAATCAGATATTAAGAGTTTCTAGAGATATTTTGAAAAGAGAAGAGTTAACAAAGTGAGTGTTGGTCCTATAGGAAGTGAACATGGGGAATTATTAAGGGAAAATAGGAGATAGCAGATGAATTGAACAGATATTTTGCATCGGTCTTCACTATTGCGGATATGAGTAACATCCCAGTTTTAGCTGTAAATCAGGAAATGGAAGGGAGGGAGGAACTCAAGAAAATTACAATCACCAGGGAAGTGGTACTGAACAAATTGTTGGAGCTGCGGGCTGACAAGTCCCCGGGTTCTGATGGATTTCATCCAAGGGTGTTAAAAGAAGTGGCTAGTGAGACAGTTGATGCGTTGGTTTTAATTTTCCAAAATTCCCTAGATTCGGGGGAGGTACTGAGTCATCAGCTGTGGGAGGGCGGTAGGTGGTAATCAGCAGGAGGTTTCCTTGCCCATGTTTGACCTGATGCCATGAGACTTCATGGGGTCTGGAGTCGATGTTGAGGACTCCCAGGTCAACTCCCTCATGACTGTATACCACTGTGCTGCCACCTCTGCTGGGTCTGTCCTGCCGGTGGGACAGGACATACCCAGGGATAGTGATTGCAGTGTCTGGGACATTGTCTGTAAGGTATGATTCCGTGAGTATGACTATGTCAGGCTGTTGCTTGACTAGTCTGTGGGACAGCTCTCCCAACTTTGGCACAAGCCCCCAGATGTTAGTAAGGAGGACTTTGCAGGGTCAACAGGGCTGGGTTTGCCGTTGTCGTTTCCAGTGCCTAGGTTGATGCCGGGTGGTCCGTCCGCTTTCATTTTTGTTTATTGACTTGTATTAACATTTGACAATGCCCTATATTTACAGGGATACATCGGGGTGTGTTAATATTTACAGGGGGTCTCCGGGAGTATGTTAATATTTACCGGGGGTCCCCGGGAGTGTGTGAATATTTACAGGGGGTCTCCGGGAGTGTGTGAATATTTACAGGGGGTCTCCGGGAGTGTGTTAATATTTACAGGGGGTCTCCGGGAGTGTGTTAATATTTACTGGGAGTCTGTGGAAGTGTATTAATATTTACAGGAGGGTCTCCGGGAGTGTGTTAATATTTACAGGGGGTCTCCGGGAGTGTGTGAATATTTACTGGGAGTCTGTGGAAGTGTATTAATATTTACAGGAGGGTCTCCGGGAGTGTGTTAATATTTACCGGGGGTCCCCGGGAGTGTGTGAATATTTACAGGGGGTCTCCGGGAGTGTGTGAATATTTACAGGGGGTCTCCGGGAGTGTGTTAATATTTACAGGGGGTCTCCGGGAGTGTGTTAATATTTACTGGGAGTCTGTGGAAGTGTGTGAATATTTACAGGAGGGTCTCCGGGAGTGTGTTAATATTTACAGGAGGGTCTCCGGGAGTGTGTGAATATTTACAGGGGGTCTCCGGGAGTGTGTGAATATTTACTGGGAGTCTGTGGAAGTGTATTAATATTTACAGGAGGGTCTCCGGGAGTGTGTTAATATTTACTGGGAGTCTGTGGAAGTGTATTAATATTTACAGGAGGGTCTCCGGGAGTGTGTTAATATTTACAGGGGGTCTCCGGGAGTGTGTTAATATTTACAGGGAGTCTGTGGAAGTGTATTAATATTTACAGGAGGGTCTCCGGGAGTGTGTTAATATTTACAGGGGGTCTGTGGAAGTGGATTAATATTTACAGGAGGGTCTCCGGGAGTGTGTTAATATTTACAGGGAGTCTGTGGAAGTGGATTAATATTTACAGGGGGGTCTCCGGGAGTGTGTTAATATTTACAGGGGGTCTCTGGGAGTGTGTTAATATTTACAGGGGGTCCCCGGGAGTGTGTTAATATTTACAGGGGGTCTCTGGGAGTGTGTTAATATTTACAGGGGGTCCCCGGGAGTGTGTTAATATTTACAGGGGGTCTCCGGGAGTGTGTTAATATTTACAGGGGGGTCTACGGGAGTGTGTTAATATTTACAGGGGGTCTCCGGGAGTGTGTTAATATTTACAGGGGGGTCTCCGGGAGTGTGATAATATTTACAGTGGGTCTCCGGGAGTGTGTTAATATTTACAGGGGGGTCTCCGGGAGTGTGATAATATTTATAGGGGGTCCCCGGGAGTGTGTTAATATTTATAGGGGGTCCCCGGGAGTGTGTTAATATTTGCAGGGGGTCCCCGGGAGTGTGTTAATATTTATCGGGGGTCCCCGGGAGTGTGTTAATATTTTTAGGGGGTCCCCGGGAGTGTGTTAATATTTACAGGGGGTCCCCTGGTGTGTGTTAATATTTGCAGGGAGTCCCTGGGAGTGTGTTAATATTTAAAGGGGGTCCCCGGGAGTGTGTTAATATTTACAGGGGGTCCCCGGGAGTGGGTTAATATTTGCAGGGGGTCTCCGGGAGTGTGTTAATATTTACAGGGGGTCTCTGGTTGTGTGTTAATATTTACAGGGGGTCTCCGGGAATGTCTTAATATTTACAGGGGGGTCTCCGGGAGTGTGTTAATATTTACAGAGGGTCCCTGGGAGTGTGTTAATATTTACAGGTGGTCCCCTGGAGTGTGTTAATATTTATAGGGGGTCCCAGGGAGTGTGTTAATATTTACAGGGGGTCCCCGGGAGTGTCTTAATATTTACAGGGGGGTCTCCGGGAGTGTGTTAATATTTATAGGGGGTCCCCGGGAGTGTGTTAATATTTACAGGGGGTCTCCGGGAGTGTGTTAATATTTGCAGGGGGTCTCTGGGAGTGTGTTAATATTTATAGGGGGTCCCCGGGAGTGTGTTAATATTTACAGGGGGTCCCCGGGAGTGTGTTAATATTTATAGGGGGTCCCCGGGAGTGTGTTAATATTTACAGGGGGTCTCTGGGAGTGTGTTAATATTTATAGGGGGTCCCCGGGAGTGTGTTAATATTTACAGGGGGTCCCCGGGAGTGTGTTAATATTTGCAGGGGGTCCCCGGGAGTGTGTTAATATTTACAGGGGGTCCCCGGGAGTGTGTTAATATTTTTAGGGGGTCCCCGGGAATGTGTTAATATTTACAGGGGGTCCCCGGGTGTGTGTTAATATTTACAGGGGGTCCCCGGGAGTGTGTTAATATTTACAGGGGGTCCCCGGGAGTGTGTTAATATTTACAGGGGGTCTCCTGGAGTGTGTTAATATTTACAGGGGGTCTCTGGTTGTTTGTTAATATTTACAGGGTGTCTCCGGGAGTGTCTTAATATTTACAGGGGGGTCTCCGGGAGTGTGTGAATATTTACAGGGGGTCTCCGGGAGTGTGTTAATATTTACAGGGGGTCTCCAGGAGTGTGTTAATATTTATAGGGGGTCCCCGGGTGTGTGTTAATATTTACAGGGGGTCCCCGGGAGTGTGTTTATATTTACAGAGCGTCCCCGGGAGTGTGTTAATATTCATAGGGGGTCCCCGGGAGTGTGTTAATATTTACAGTGGGTCCCCGGGAGTGTGTTAATATTTGCAGGGTGTCTCCGGGAGTGTGTTAATATTTACAGGGGGTCTCACGTTGTGTGTTAATATTTGCAGGGGGTCTCCGGGAGTGTCTTAATATTTACAGGGAGGTCTCCGGGAGTGTGTGAATATCTACAGGGGGTCTCCGGGAGTGTGTTAATATTTACAGGGGGTCTCCAGGAGTGTGTTAATATTTATAGGGGGTCCCCGGGTGTGTGTTAATATTTACAGGGGGTCCCCGGGAGTGTGTTTATATTTACAGAGCGTCCCCGGGAGTGTGTTAATATTCATAGGGGGTCCCAGGGAGTGTGTTAATATTTACAGTGGGTCCCCGGGAGTGTGTTAATATTTGCAGGGTGTCTCCGGGAGTGTGTTAATATTTACAGGGGGTCTCACGTTGTGTGTTAATATTTGCAGGGGGTCTCCGGGAGTGTCTTAATATTTACAGGGGGGTCTCCGGGAGTGTGTTAATATTTACAGGGGGGGTCCCCGGGAGTGTGTAAATATTTACAGGGGGTCCCCGGGAGTGTGTAAATATTTACAGGGGGTCCCCAGGAGTGTGTTAATATTTACAGGGGGTCCCCGGGAGTGTGTTAATATTTTTAGGGGGTCCCCGGGAGTGTGTTAATATTTGCAAGGGGTCCCCGGGAGTGTATTAATATTTATAGGGGGTCCCCAGGAGTGTGTTAATATTTACAGGGAGGTCCCCGGGAGTGTGTTAATATTTATAGGGGGTCCCCGGGAGTGTGTTAATATTTTTAGGGGGTCTCCGGGAGTGTGTTAATATTTACAGGGAGGTCTCCGGGAGTGTGTGAATATCTACAGGGGGTCTCCGGGAGTGTGTTATTATTTACAGGGGGTCTCCGGGAGTGTGTTAATATTTACAGGGGGGGTCCCCGGGAGTGTGTTAATATTTACAGGGGGTCCCCGGGAGTGTGTTAATATTTACAGTGGGTCGCCGGGAGTGTGTTAATATTTACAGGGGGTCCCCGGGACTGTGTTAATATTTATAGGGGGTCCCCAGGAGTGTGTTAATATTTTTAGGGGGTCCCCGGGAGTGTGTTAATATTTATAGGGGGTCCCCAGGAGTGTGTTAATATTTACAGGGTGGTCCCCGGGAGTGTGTTAATATTTATAGGGGGTCCCCGGGAGTGTGTTAATATTTTTAGGGGGTCTCCGGGAGTGTGTTAATATTTGCAGGGGGTCCCCGGGAGTGTGTTAATATTTATAGGGGGTCCCCGGGAGTGTGTTAATATTTTTAGGGGGTCCCTGGGAGTGTGTTAATATTTTTAGGGGGTCCCCGGGAGTGTGTTAATATTTGCAGGGGGTCCCCGGGAGTGTGTTAATATTTATAGGGGGTCCCCAGGAGTGTGTTAATATTTTTAGGGGGTCCCCGGGAGTGTGTTAATATTTATAGGGGGGGTCCCCGGGAGTGTGTTAATATTTACAGGGGGTCCCCGGGAGTGTGTTAATATTTACAGTGGGTCGCCGGGAGTGTGTTAATATTTACAGGGGGTCCCCGTGACTGTGTTAATATTTATAGGGGGTCCCCAGGAGTGTGTTAATATTTTTAGGGGGTCCCCGGGAGTGTGTTAATATTTGCAGGGGGTCCCCGGGAGTGTGTTAATATTTATAGGGGGTCCCCAGGAGTGTGTTAATATTTACAGGGTGGTCCCCGGGAGTGTGTTAATATTTTTAGGGGGTCTCCGGGAGTGTGTTAATATTTGCAGGGGGTCCCCGGGAGTGTGTTAATATTTATAGGGGGTCCCCAGGAGTGTGTTAATATTTTCAGGGGGTCCCCGGGAGTGTGTTAATATTTATAGGGGGTCCCCGGGAGTGTGTTAATATTTACAGGGGGTCCCCGGGTGTGTGTTAATATTTAAAGGGGGTCTCCGGGAGTGTGTTAATATTTACTGTGGGTCCCCGGGAATGTGTTAATATTTACAGGGGGTCCCCGGGTGTGTGTTAATATTTACAGGGGGTCCCTGGGAGTGTGTTAATATTTAAAGGGGGTCCCCGGGAGTGTGTTAATATTTACAGGGGGTCCCTGGGAGTGTGTTAATATTTAAAGGGGGTCCCCGGGAGTGTGTTAATATTTACAGGGGGTCCCTGGGAGTGTGTTAATATTTAAAGGGGGTCCCTGGGAGTGTGTTAATATTTACAGGGGGTCCCTGGGAGTGTGTTAATATTTACCGAGGGTCTCCGGGAGTGTGTTAATATTTATAGGGGGTCCCAGGGATTGTGTTAATATTTACAGGGGGTCTCCGGTCGTGTGTTAATGTTTAATGGGGGTCCCAGGGACTGTGTTAATATGTACAGGGGGTCTCCGGTTGTGTGTTAATATTTAATGGGGGTCCCAGGGAGTGTGTTAATATTTACAGGGGATCTCCGGTTGTGTGTTAATATTTACAGGGGATCTCCGGTTGTGTGTTAATATTTACAGGGGGTTCCAGAGACTCAGTTACAGATTGTCTCAGACAGAAAAATGAGGGACAGAAAGGTCTGGAAAAGAAAAATGAGGGACGAAAATATGAGGATAGAATCATGAGGGACATAAAGACAAGGGACAGAAAATTGAGTGACAGGAGGGTCGAGGGACTGTAAGGGGTTGAGGGACTGAACGGGGTTGAGGGACTGAAAGGTGGGAGACAAAAGGGGATCAAGGGACAGAGTGGTGAGGGACAGAGAGGTGAGGGATGGAGAGGTGAGGGATGGAATGGTGAGGGGCAGAAAGGTGAAGGACAGCAAAGTGAGGGACAGGAAGGTGAGGGAAAGAAGGGGGACGAGGGACAGAGATGTGAGGTACAGACCAGACGAAAGGCTGCTCTGAGTGATGGAGTTGCCCAGGAGCTCCCGGTTCCGCACTATCTGAGCTGTGAGAAGAGCAGAGCCAGAGTGCAAAGTTCAACAGGGGAAACATTTCCAATGACAGGAGTGAGTCTCCATCTTACTGACTACTGATGTGATCAGTGTCTAATTGATCTGGTCACTACACAGAGGAAAGATGAAAGTTTCTCTGCTTTTCCTAGCCGAGCTGGGATCTTGCTGTGCCTGATTGGAGACTCGGCTGCCAATGTAGGAGGAGCTGAGATATCATCCTGAGCAGACACTCAGTGCCACAGCTGGGAGGAGGAACAGGGGTGGAGGAGTGTTGGAGTAGGAGCAGATCTGAGTGGAGTTGCGGGTCCAGGCGAGGCAATGAGTGATTCTCACCGTATTCACTGTGAGTACACAGTAACATTGCTAAAGGCAGCGAGAGAGTGAGAGAGAGAGAGAGAGAGAGATTGTGAGAGACTGGGTGGGAGAGAGAGAGAGAGAGACTGGGTGGGAGAGAGAGTGAGAGAGAGAGAGAGAGACTGGGTGGGGGAGAGAGAGAGAGAGAGAGAGAGATTGGGTGGGAGAGAGAGTGAGAGAGAGAGAGAGATTGTGAGAGACTGGGTGGGAGAGAGAGTGAGAGAGGCTGCAAAGCTGCTGCAATTAACCCTGCCAGATCTGGAGCTGCTCACTCTCCACACTGAGCTTCCGAATTCCCCACCTTCTGTAACATCCCCCTCCCAAGTCATTCCCCAACCTCTGTACAACCCCCCCCCCCCACCTCCACCCCAGTCATTTCCTCCTCTCCCCCCAGCTTACTATCTCCCTCCCAGCTCCACCTCACTTCGTTTACAGTGTGGAACCTCTCAGCTGCTCCTTTACAAGAAAAGCCGTGTTTATAAATGTGATTTGCTTTTGTGCTTGAAGGACAGAAGGGGGATTGAGTTGTGATGAATGATCCGAATTTCCAATATTCCAATGTCCTGCTGCTCTTTTTCAGCATTTTCCATTTTCCAATAGCTTTTTTTCTTTGCTTTCACTTTCGTTTTCCAAAGAAAAAACACATTCTTTCAGTCACTTCCTCTGAAACAAAACTGCGCAGCTCGAACACACACTCAGCCTCAGTCTAACCATGTATATACCCTGTAAAAATGTATATACCCCGTAACCATGTATATACCCCGTAACCATGTATATACCCTGTAAAAATGTATATACCCCGTAACCATGTACATACCCCGTAACCATGTATATACCCTGTAAAAATGTATATACCCCGTAACCATGTATATATCCCGTAACCATGTATATACCCTGTAAAAATGTATATACCCCGTAACCATGTATATACCCCGTAACCATGTATATATCCCGTAACCATGTATATACCCTGTAAAAATGTATATACCCCATAACCATGTATATACCCCGTAACCATGTACATACCCCGTAACCATGTATATATCCCGTAACCATGTATATACCCTGTAAAAATGTATATACCCCGTAACCATGTATATACCCTGTAACCATGTATATATCCCGTAACCATGTATATACCCTGTAAAAATGTATATACCCCGTAACCATGTATATACCCCGTAACCATGTATATATCCCGTAACCATGTATATACCCTGTAAAAATGTATATACCCCATAACCATGTATATACCCCGTAACCATGTATATACCCTGTAACCATGTATATATCCCGTAACCATGTATATACCCTGTAAAAATGTATATACCCCGTAACCATGTATATACCCCGTAACCATGTATATATCCCGTAACCATGTATATACCCTGTAACCATGTATATATCCCGTAACCATGTATATACCCTGTAAAAATGTATATACCCCGTAACCATGTATATACCCCGTAACCATGTATATATCCCGTAACCATGTATATACCCTGTAAAAATGTATATACCCCATAACCATGTATATACCCCGTAACCATGTATGTACCCCATAACCATGTATATACCCCGTAACCATGTACATACCCCGTAACCATGTATATATCCCGTAACCATGTATATACCCTGTAAAAATGTATATACCCCGTAACCATGTATATACCCCGTAACCATGTATGTACCCCATAACCATGTATATACCCCGTAACCATGTACATACCCCGTAACCATGTATATACCCCGTAACCATGTATATACACCGTAACCATGTACATACCCCGTAACCATGTATATACACCGTAACCATGTATATACACCGTAACCATGTACATACCCCGTAACCATGTACATACCCCGTAACCATGTACATACCCCGTAACCATGTATATACACCGTAACCATGTATATACCCCGTAACCATGTACATACCCCGTAACCATGTACATACCCCGTAACCATGTACATACCCCGTAACCATGTATATACCCCGTAACCCTGTATATACACCGTAACCATGTACATACCCCGTAACCATGTACATACCCCGTAACCATGTATATACCCCGTAACCCTGTATATACACCGTAACCATGTACATACCCCGTAACCATGTACATACCCCGTAACCATGTACATACCCCGTAACCATGTATATACCCCGTAACCCTGTATATACCCCGTAACCATGTACATACCCCGTAACCATGTATATACCCCGTAACCATGTATATACACCGTAACCATGTACATACCCCGTAACCATGCACATACCCCGTAACCATGTACATACCCCGTAACCATGTACATACCCCGTAACCATGTACATACCCCGTAACCATGTATATACACCGTAACCATGTATATACCCCGTAACCATGTACATACCCCGTAACCATGTATATACCCCGTAACCATGTATATACCCCATAACCATGTATATACCCCGTAACCATGTATATACCATAAACAGGTATATACCCCATTACCATGTATATACCCCGTAACCATGTATATAGCAGAACCATGTATATACCCCGAAACCATGTATATACCATAACCATGTATATACCCCGTAACCATGTATATACCATAACCATGTATATACCCCGTAACCATGTATATACCCCATTACCATGTATATACCCCATTACCATGTATAAAACCCATTACCATGTATATACCCCATAGCCATGAATATACCCCGTAACCATGTATATACCCCGTAACCATGTATATACCCCATAACCATGTATATACCATAACCATGTATATACCCCGTAACCATGTATATGCCCCATAACCATGTATATACCCCATAACCATGTATATACCCCGTAACCATGTATATACCATAACCATGTTTATACCCCATTACCATGTATATGCCCCATAACCATGTATATGCCCCATAACCATGTATATACCCAATAACCATGTATATACCCCGTAACCATGTTAATACCATAACCATGTATATACCCTGTAACGATGTATATGCGCCATAACCATGTATATACCCCATAACCATGTATATACCGCATTACCATGTATATGCCCCATAACCATGTATATGCCCCATAACCATGTATATACCCCATAACCATGTATATACCCAATAACCATGTATATACCCCATAACCATGTTAATACCATAACCATGTATATACCCCGTAACCATGTATATACCCCATTACCATGTATATACCCCATAACCATGTATATACCCCATAACCATGTATATACCCCGTAACTATGTATATACCCTATAACCATGTTTATACCCCGTAACCATGTATATACCCCGTAACCATGTATATACCCCATTACCATGTATATACCCCATAACCATGTATATACCCCATAACCATGTATATACCCCGTAACTATGTATATACCCTATAACCATGTTTATACCCCGTAACCATGTATATACCCCATAACCATGTATATACCCCATTACCATGTATATACCCCATAACCATGTATATACCCCATTACCATGTATATACCCCATAACCATGTATATACCCCATCACCACGTAGATACCCCATTACCATGTATATACCATAACCATGAAGATACCCCATAACCATGTAAATACCCCGTAACCATGTATTTACCCCATTACCATGTATATACCCCATAACCATGTATATACCCCGAAACCATGTATATACCATAACCATGTATATACCCCATAACCATGTATTTACCCCATTACCATGTATATACCCCATAACCATGTATATACCCCGAAACCATGTATATACCATAACCATGTATATACCCTGTAACCATGTATATACCCCATAACCATGTAAATACCCCGTAACCATGTATATACCATAAACATGTATATACCCCGTAACTATGTGTATACCCCGTAACCATGTAAATACCATAACCATGTATATACCCTGTAACCATCTATATACCATAACCATGTATACACCCTGTAACCATGTATATACCCCATAACCATGTATATACCCCATAACCATGTATATACCCCATAACCATGTAGACACCCCATAATCATGTATATACTCCATGACCATGTATATACCCCATTACCATGTATAAACTTCGTAACCATGTATATACCCCATAACCATGTAGACACCCCATAATCATGTATATACCCCATAACCATGTAGACACCCCATAACCATGTATATACCCCGTAACCATGTATATAACATAACCATGTAAATACCCCAAAACCATGTATATACCCCGCAACCATGTATATACTCCATAACCATGTATATACTCCATAACATTGTAGACACCCCATAAACATGTATATACCCCATAACCATGTAGACACCCCATAAACATGTATATACCCCGTAACCATGTATATACCCCATAACCATGTATGTACCCCATAACCATGTATAAACTCCATAACCATGTATATACCCCATAACCATGTATATACCCCATAACCATGTATAAACTCCGTAACCATGTATATACCCCATAACCATGTATATACCCCATTACCATGTATATACCCCATTACCATGTATAAACCCCGTAACCATGTATAAACCCCGTAACCATGTATGTACCTCGTAACCATGTATAAACCCCGTAACCATGTATGTACCTCGTAACCATGTATATACCATAACCATGTATATACCCCATTACCATGTATAAACCCCGTAACCATGTATAAACCCCGTAAGCATGTATGTACCTCGTAACCATGTATATACCATAACCATGTATATACCCCATAACCATGTATATACCCCATTACCATGTATATACCCCGTAACCATGTATATACCCCATTACCACGTATATACCCCATTACCACGTATAAACCCCATAACCATGTATATACCCCATTACCATGTATACACCCCATAACCATGTATATACCCCATAACCATGTATATACCCCATAACCATGCAAATACCCCATAAACATGTATATACCCCATTACCATGTATACACCCCAGAACCATGTATACACCCCGTAACCATGTATATACCCCATAAACATGTATACACCCCGTAACCATGTATATACCCCATAAACATGTATATACCCCATTACCATGTATACACCCCAGAACCATGTATATACCCCATAACCATGTATGTATCCCATAACCACGTATATACCCCGTAACCATGTATATACCCCATAAACATGTATATACCCCATTACCATGTATACACCCCAGAACCATGTATATACCCCATAACCATGTATATACTCAATTACCATGTATATACCCCGGAACCATGTATATACCCCATAACCACGTATCCACCCCGTAACCATGTATATACCCCATAAACATGTATATACCCCATTACCATGTATACACCCCAGAACCATGTATATACCCCATAACCATGTATATACTCCATTACCATGTATATACCCCGGAACCATGTATATACCCCATAACCATGTATGTATCCCATAACCACGTATATACCCCATTACCATGTATAAACCCCATAACCATGTATATACCCCATTACCATGTATATACCCCGTAACCATGTATATACCCCGTACGCATGTATATACCCCATAACCATGTAGACACCCCATAACCATGTATATACTCCATGACCATGTATATACCCCGTAACCATGTATATACCATAACCATGTATATTCACCATAACCATGTATATACCCCGTAACCATGTATATACCCCATAACCACGTATACACCCCGTAACCATGTATATACCCCATAAACATGTATATACCCCATAACCATGTATATACTCCATGACCATGTATATACCCCGTAACCATGTATATACCATAACCATGTATATACCCCGTAACCATGTATATACCATAACCATGTATATTCACCATAACCATGTATATACCCCGTAACCATGTATATACCCCATAACCACGTATACACCCCGTAACCATGTATATACCCCATAAACATGTATATACCCCATAACCATGTATATACCCCATAACCATGTATATACCATAACCATGTATATACCCCGTAACCATGTATATACCCCATAACCATGTAGACACCCCATAATCATGTATATACTCCATAACCATGTAGACACCCCATAACCATGTATATACCCCGTAACCATGTATATAACATAACCATGTATATACCCCAAAACCATGTATATACCCCGCAACCATGTATATACCCCATAACCATGTATATACTCCATAACATTGTAGACACCCCATAAACATGTATATACCCCATAACCATGTAGACACCCCATAAACATGTATATACCCCGTAACCATGTATATACCCCATAACCATGTATGTACCCCATAACCATGTATAAACTCCGTAACCATGTATATACCCCATAACCATGTATATACCCCATAACCATGTATAAACTCCGTAACCATGTATATACCCCATAACCATGTATATACCCCATTACCATGTATATACTCCGTAACCATGTATATACCCCGTAATCATGTATATACCCCATAACCATGTATATACTCCATGACCATGTATATACCCCATAACCATGTATATACCCCGTTATCATGTATATACCCCATTACCATGTATAAACCCCGTAACCATGTATAAACCCCGTAACCATGTATGTACCTCATAACCATGTATAAACCCCGTAACCATGTATGTACCTCGTAACCATGTATATACCATAACCATGTATATACCCCATTACCATGTATAAACCCCGGAACCATGTATAAACCCCGTAAGCATGTATGTACCTCGTAACCATGTATATACCATAACCATGTATATACCCCATAACCATGTATATACCCCATTACCATGTATATACCCCGTAACCATGTATATACCCCATAACCATGTATATACCCCATTACCACGTATATACCCCATTACCACGTATAAACCCCATAACCATGTATATACCCCATTACCATGTATACACCCCATAACCATGTATATACCCCATAACCATGCAAATACCCCATAAACATGTATATACCCCATTACCATGTATACACCCCAGAACCATGTATATACCCCATAACCATGTATACACCCCGTAACCATGTATGTATCCCATAACCACGTATATACCCCGTAACCATGTATATACCCCAGAACCATGTATATACCCCATAACCATGTATATACTCAATTACCATGTATATACCCCGGAACCATGTATATACCCCATAACCACGTATACACCCCGTAACCATGTATATACCCCATAACCATGTATATACTCCATTACCATGTATATACCCCGGAACCATGTATATACCCCATAACCATGTATAAACCCCATAACCATGTATATACCCCATTACCATGTATATACCCCGTAACCATGTATATACCCCATTACCATGTATATACCCCGTAACCATGTATATACCCCATACGCATGTATATACCCCATAACCATGTAGACACCCCATAAACATGTATATACCCCATAACCATGTATATACTCCATGACCATGTATATACCCCGTAACCATGTATATACCATAACCATGTATATTCACCATAACCATGTATATACCCCGTAACCATGTATATACCCCATAACCACGTATACACCCCGTAACCATGTATATACCCCATAAACATGTATATACCCCATAACCATGTATATACTCCATGACCATGTATATACCCCGTAACCATGTATATACCATAACCATGTATATACCCCGTAACCATGTATATACCATAACCATGTATATTCACCATAACCATGTATATACCCCGTAACCATGTATATACCCCATAACCACGTATACACCCCGTAACCATGTATATACCCCATAAACATGTATATACCCCATAACCATGTATATACCCCATAACCATGTATATACCATAACCATGTATATACCCCGTAACCATGTATATACCCCATAACCATGTATATACCCCATAACCATGTATATACCCCATAACCATGTATACACCCCGTAACCATGTATATACCCCGTACGCATGTATATACCCCATAACCATATAGACACCCAATAAACATGTATATACCCCATAACCATGTATATACCCCAAAGCCATGTATATACCATGACCATGTATATACCCCATAACCATGTATATACCCCGTTACCATGTAAATACCCCATTACCATGTATAAACCCCGTAACCATGTATAAACCCCGTAACCATGTATGTACCTCGTAACCATGTATAAACCCCGTAACCATGTATGTACCTAGTAACCATGTATATACCATAACCATGTATATACTCATTACCATGTATAAACCCCGTAACCATGTATAAACCCCGTAAGCATGTATGTACCTCGTAACCATGTATATACCATAACCATGTATATACCCCATAACCATGTATATACCCCATTACCATGTATATACCCCGTAACCATGTATATACCCCATAACCATGTATATACCCCATTACCACGTATATACCCCATTACCACGTATAAACCCCATAACCATGTATATACCCCATTACCATGTATACACCCCATAACCATGTATACACCCCATAACCATGTATATACCCCATAACCATGCAAATACCCCATAAACATGTATATACCCCATTACCATGTATACACCCCAGAACCATGTATATACCCCATAACCATGTATACACCCCGTAACCATGTATATACCCCATAAACATGTATAATCCCCGTAACCATGTATATACCCCATAAACATGTATATACCCCATTACCATGTATACACCCCAGAACCATGTATATACCCCATAACCATGTATGTATCCCATAACCACGTATATACCCCGTAACCATGTATATACCCCATAAACATGTATACACCCCATTACCATGTATACACCCCAGAACCATGTATATACCCCATAACCATGTATATACTCAATTACCATGTATATACCCCGGAACCATGTATATACCCCATAACCACGTATACACCCCGTAACCATGTATATACCCCATAAACATGTATATACCCCATTACTATGTATACACCCCAGAACCATGTATATACCCCATAACCATGTATATACTCCATTACCATGTATATACCCCGGAACCATGTATATACCCCATAACCATGTATGTATCCCATAACCACGTATATACCCCATTACCATGTATAAACCCCATAACCAAGTATATACCCCATTACCATGTATATACCCCGTAACCATGTATATACCCCGTACGCATGTATATACCCCATAACCATGTAGACACCCCATAAACATGTATATACCCCATAACCATGTATATACTCCATGACCATGTATATACCCAGTAACCATGTATATACCATAACCATGTATATTCACCATAACCATGTATATACCCCGTAACCATGTATATACCCCATAACCACGTATACACCCCGTAACCATGTATATACCCCATAAACATGTATATACCCCATAACCATGTATATACCCCATAACCATGTATATACCATAACCATGTATATACCCCGTAACCATGTATATACCCCATAACCATGTATATACCCCATAACCATGTATATACCCCATAACCATGTATATACCCCATAACCATGTATATACCATAACCATGTATATACCCCGTAACCATGTATATACCCCATAACCATGTATATACCCCATAACCATGTAGACACCCCGTAACCATGTATATACCCCGTACGCATGTATATACCCCATAACCATATAGACACCCAATAAACATGTATATACCCCATAACCATGTATATACCCCAAAGCCATGTATATACCATAACCATGTATATACCCCGAAACCATGTATATACCATAACCATGTATATACCCCGTAACCATGTGTATACCATAACCATGTATATACCCCGTAACCATGTATATACCCCATAACCATGTATATACCCCATTACCATGTATAAACCCCATTGCCATGTATATACCCCATAATCATGTATCTACCATTACCATGTATATACCCCATAACCATGTATATACCCCGTAACCATGTATATACCCCGTAACCATGTATATACCATAACCATGTATATACCATAACCATGTATATACCCCGTAACCATGTATATACCCCATAACCATGTATACACCCCGTAACCATGTATATACCCCATAACCATGTAGACACCCCATAAACATGTATATACCCCATAACCATGTATATACTCCATGACCATGTATATACCCCGTAACCATGTATATACCATAACCATGTATATACCCCGTAACCATGTATATACCATAACCATGTATATTCACCATAACCATGTATATACCCCGTAACCATGTATATACCCCATAACCATGTATGTACCCCATAACCATGTATAAACTCCGTAACCATGTATATACCCCATAACCATGTATATACCCCATAACCATGTATAAACTCCGTAACCATGTATATACCCCATAACCATGTATATACCCCATTACCATGTATATACTCCGTAACCATGTATATACCCCGTAATCATGTATATACCCCATAACCATGTATATACTCCATGACCATGTATATACCCCATAACCATGTATATACCCCGTTATCATGTATATACCCCATTACCATGTATAAACCCCGTAACCATGTATAAACCCCGTAACCATGTATGTACCTCATAACCATGTATAAACCCCGTAACCATGTATGTACCTCGTAACCATGTATATACCATAACCATGTATATACCCCATTACCATGTATAAACCCCGGAACCATGTATAAACCCCGTAAGCATGTATGTACCTCGTAACCATGTATATACCATAACCATGTATATACCCCATAACCATGTATATACCCCATTACCATGTATATACCCCGTAACCATGTATATACCCCATAACCATGTATATACCCCATTACCACGTATATACCCCATTACCACGTATAAACCCCATAACCATGTATATACCCCATTACCATGTATACACCCCATAACCATGTATATACCCCATAACCATGCAAATACCCCATAAACATGTATATACCCCATTACCATGTATACACCCCAGAACCATGTATATACCCCATAACCATGTATACACCCCGTAACCATGTATGTATCCCATAACCACGTATATACCCCGTAACCATGTATATACCCCAGAACCATGTATATACCCCATAACCATGTATATACTCAATTACCATGTATATACCCCGGAACCATGTATATACCCCATAACCACGTATACACCCCGTAACCATGTATATACCCCATAACCATGTATATACTCCATTACCATGTATATACCCCGGAACCATGTATATACCCCATAACCATGTATAAACCCCATAACCATGTATATACCCCATTACCATGTATATACCCCGTAACCATGTATATACCCCATTACCATGTATATACCCCGTAACCATGTATATACCCCATACGCATGTATATACCCCATAACCATGTAGACACCCCATAAACATGTATATACCCCATAACCATGTATATACTCCATGACCATGTATATACCCCGTAACCATGTATATACCATAACCATGTATATTCACCATAACCATGTATATACCCCGTAACCATGTATATACCCCATAACCACGTATACACCCCGTAACCATGTATATACCCCATAAACATGTATATACCCCATAACCATGTATATACTCCATGACCATGTATATACCCCGTAACCATGTATATACCATAACCATGTATATACCCCGTAACCATGTATATACCATAACCATGTATATTCACCATAACCATGTATATACCCCGTAACCATGTATATACCCCATAACCACGTATACACCCCGTAACCATGTATATACCCCATAAACATGTATATACCCCATAACCATGTATATACCCCATAACCATGTATATACCATAACCATGTATATACCCCGTAACCATGTATATACCCCATAACCATGTATATACCCCATAACCATGTATATACCCCATAACCATGTATACACCCCGTAACCATATAGACACCCAATAAACATGTATATACCCCATAACCATGTATATACCCCAAAGCCATGTATATACCATGACCATGTATATACCCCATAACCATGTATATACCCCGTTACCATGTAAATACCCCATTACCATGTATAAACCCCGTAACCATGTATAAACCCCGTAACCATGTATGTACCTCGTAACCATGTATAAACCCCGTAACCATGTATGTACCTAGTAACCATGTATATACCATAACCATGTATATACCCCATTACCATGTATAAACCCCGTAACCATGTATAAACCCCGTAAGCATGTATGTACCTCGTAACCATGTATATACCATAACCATGTATATACCCCATAACCATGTATATACCCCATTACCATGTATATACCCCGTAACCATGTATATACCCCATAACCATGTATATACCCCATTACCACGTATATACCCCATTACCACGTATAAACCCCATAACCATGTATATACCCCATTACCATGTATACACCCCATAACCATGTATACACCCCATAACCATGTATATACCCCATAACCATGCAAATACCCCATAAACATGTATATACCCCATTACCATGTATACACCCCAGAACCATGTATATACCCCATAACCATGTATACACCCCGTAACCATGTATATACCCCATAAACATGTATAATCCCCGTAACCATGTATATACCCCATAAACATGTATATACCCCATTACCATGTATACACCCCAGAACCATGTATATACCCCATAACCATGTATGTATCCCATAACCACGTATATACCCCGTAACCATGTATATACCCCATAAACATGTATACACCCCATTACCATGTATACACCCCAGAACCATGTATATACCCCATAACCATGTATATACTCAATTACCATGTATATACCCCGGAACCATGTATATACCCCATAACCACGTATACACCCCGTAACCATGTATATACCCCATAAACATGTATATACCCCATTACTATGTATACACCCCAGAACCATGTATATACCCCATAACCATGTATATACTCCATTACCATGTATATACCCCGGAACCATGTATATACCCCATAACCATGTATGTATCCCATAACCACGTATATACCCCATTACCATGTATAAACCCCATAACCATGTATATACCCCATTACCATGTATATACCCCGTAACCATGTATATACCCCGTACGCATGTATATACCCCATAACCATGTAGACACCCCATAAACATGTATATACCCCATAACCATGTATATACTCCATGACCATGTATATACCCAGTAACCATGTATATACCATAACCATGTATATTCACCATAACCATGTATATACCCCGTAACCATGTATATACCCCATAACCACGTATACACCCCGTAACCATGTATATACCCCATAAACATGTATAAACCCCATAACCATGTATATACCCCATAACCATGTATATACCATAACCATGTATATACCCCGTAACCATGTATATACCCCATAACCATGTATATACCCCATAACCATGTAGACACCCCGTAACCATGTATATACCCCGTACGCATGTATATACCCCATAACCATATAGACACCCAATAAACATGTATATACCCCATAACCATGTATATACCCCAAAGCCATGTATATACCATAACCATGTATATACCCCGAAACCATGTATATACCATAACCATGTATATACCCCGTAACCATGTGTATACCATAACCATGTATATACCCCGTAACCATGTATATACCCCATAACCATGTATATACCCCATTACCATGTATAAACCCCATTGCCATGTATATACCCCATAATCATGTATCTACCATTACCATGTATATACCCCATAACCATGTATATACCCCGTAACCATGTATATACCCCGTAACCATGTATATACCATAACCATGTATATACCATAACCATGTATATACCCCGTAACCATGTATATACCCCATAACCATGTATATACCCCATAACCATGTATACACCCCGTAACCATGTATATACCCCATAACCATGTAGACACCCCATAAACATGTATATACCCCATAACCATGTATATACTCCATGACCATGTATATACCCCGTAACCATGTATATACCATAACCATGTATATACCCCGTAACCATGTATATACCATAACCATGTATATTCACCATAACCATGTATATACCCCGTAACCATGTATATACCCCATAACCATGTATATACTCCATTACCATGTATATAATCCATTACCATGTATCTACCCCGTAACCATGTATATACCCCGTAACCATGTAGACGCCCCATAAACATGTATTACCCCGTAACCATGTATATACCCCATAACCATGTATATACCATCACCATGTATATACCCCATAACCATCTATATACCATAACCATGTATATACCCCGTAACCATGTATATACCCCGTAACCATGTATATACCCCATAACCATGTATATACCCCATAACCATGTATGTACCATAACCATGTATATACCATAACCATGTATATACCCCATAACCATGTATATACCATAACCATGTATATGCCCTGTAACCATCTATATACCATAACCATGTATATACCCCGTAACCATGTATATACCATAACCATGTTTCTACCCCATAACCATGTATACACCCCATAACCATGTATATACTCCATAACCATGTATATACCCCATAACTATGTATATACTCCGTAACCATGTATATACCCCGTAACCATGTATATACCCCATAACCATGTATATACTCCATGACCATGTATATACCCCATAACCATGTATATACCCCATAACCATGTATATACTCCATGACCATGTATATACCCCATAACCATGTATATACCCCATAACCATGTATATACCCCATTACCATGTGTATACTCCGTAACCATGTATATACCATCACCATGTATATTCACCATAACCATGTATATACCCCGTAACCATGTATATACCCCATAACCACGTATACACCCCGTAACCATGTATATACCCCATAACCATGTATATACCCCATTACCATGTATAAACCCCGTAACCATGTATATACCTCGTAACCATGTATAGACCATAACCATGTATATACCCCATTACCATGTATATGCCCTATTACCATGTATAAACCCCATAACCATGTATGTACCTCGTAACCATGTATATACCATAACCATGTATATACCATAACCATGTATATACCCCATAACCATGTATATACCCCGTAACCATGTATATACCATAACCATGTATATACCCCGTAACCATGTATATACCATAACCATGTATACACCCCATAACCATGTATAAACCCTGTAACCATGTATATACCCCATAACCATGTATATACCCCATAACCATGTATATACTCCATAACCATGTATATACCCCATAACCATGTATATACTCCGTAACCATGTATATACTCCATAACCATGTATATACCCCATAACCACGTATATACTCCGTAACCATGTATATACCCCGTAACCATGTATATACCCCATAACCATGTATATACCCCATAACCATGTATATACTCCGTAACCATGTATATACCCCGTAACCATGTATATACCCCATAACCATGTATATACCCCATAACCATGTATATACCCCATTACCATGTATATACCCCATAACCATGTATATACCATCACCATGTATATTCACCATAACCATGTATATACCCCGTAACCATGTATATACCCCATAACTACGTATACACCCCGTAACCATGTATATACCCCATAAACATGTATATACCCCATAACCATGTATATACCCCATAACCATGTATATACCCCGTAACCATGTATATACCATAACCATGTATATGCCCCGTAACCATGTATAAACCCTGTAACCATGTATATACCCCATTACCATGTATAAACCCCGTAACCATGTATATACCCCATAACCATGTATATACCCCATAACCATGTATATACCCCATCACCATGTATATACCCCATAACCATGTATATACTCCGTAACCATGTATATACCCCGTAACCATGTATATACCCCATAACCATGTATATACTCCATGACCATGTATATACCCCATAACCATGAATATACCCCATAACCATGTATATACTCCATGACCATGTATATACCGCATAACCATGTATATACCCCATAACCATGTATATACCCCATTACCATGTATATACCCCATAACCATGTATATACCATAACCATGTATATACCCCGTAACCATGTATATACCCCATAACCATGTATATACCCCATAACCATGTATACACCCCGTAACCATGTATATACCCCGTACGCATGTATATACCCCATAACCATATAGACACCCAATAAACATGTATATACCCCATAACCATGTATATACCCCAAAGCCATGTATATACCATAACCATGTATATACCCCGAAACCATGTATATACCATAACCATGTATATACCCCGTAACCATGTGTATACCATAACCATGTATATACCCCGTAACCATGTATATACCCCATAACCATGTATATACCCCATTACCATGTATAAACCCCATTGCCATGTATATACCCCATAATCATGTATCTACCATTACCATGTATATACCCCATAACCATGTATATACCATAACCATGTATATACCCCGTAACCATGTATATACCCCATAACCATGTATATACCCCATAACCATGCAAATACCCCATAAACATGTATATACCCCATTACCATGTATACACCCCAGAACCATGTATATACCCCATAACCATGTATACACCCCGTAACCATGTATGTATCCCATAACCACGTATATACCCCGTAACCATGTATATACCCCAGAACCATGTATATACCCCATAACCATGTATATACTCAATTACCATGTATATACCCCGGAACCATGTATATACCCCATAACCACGTATACACCCCGTAACCATGTATATACCCCATAACCATGTATATACTCCATTACCATGTATATACCCCGGAACCATGTATATACCCCATAACCATGTATAAACCCCATAACCATGTATATACCCCATTACCATGTATATACCCCGTAACCATGTATATACCCCATTACCATGTATATACCCCGTAACCATGTATATACCCCATACGCATGTATATACCCCATAACCATGTAGACACCCCATAAACATGTATATACCCCATAACCATGTATATACTCCATGACCATGTATATACCCCATAACCATGTATATACCATAACCATGTATATTCACCATAACCATGTATATACCCCGTAACCATGTATATACCCCATAACCACGTATACACCCCGTAACCATGTATATACCCCATAAACATGTATATACCCCATAACCATGTATATACTCCATGACCATGTATATACCCCGTAACCATGTATATACCATAACCATGTATATACCCCGTAACCATGTATATACCATAACCATGTATATTCACCATAACCATGTATATACCCCGTAACCATGTATATACCCCATAACCACGTATACACCCCGTAACCATGTATATACCCCATAAACATGTATATACCCCATAACCATGTATATACCCCATAACCATGTATATACCATAACCATGTATATACCCCGTAACCATGTATATACCCCATAACCATGTATATACCCCATAACCATGTATATACCCCATAACCATGTATACACCCCGTAACCATGTATATACCCCGTACGCATGTATATACCCCATAACCATATAGACACCCAATAAACATGTATATACCCCATAACCATGTATATACCCCAAAGCCATGTATATACCATGACCATGTATATACCCCATAACCATGTATATACCCCGTTACCATGTAAATACCCCATTACCATGTATAAACCCCGTAACCATGTATAAACCCCGTAACCATGTATGTACCTCGTAACCATGTATAAACCCCGTAACCATGTATGTACCTAGTAACCATGTATATACCATAACCATGTATATACCCCATTACCATGTATAAACCCCGTAACCATGTATAAACCCCGTAAGCATGTATGTACCTCGTAACCATGTATATACCATAACCATGTATATACCCCATAACCATGTATATACCCCATTACCATGTATATACCCCGTAACCATGTATATACCCCATAACCATGTATATACCCCATTACCACGTATATACCCCATTACCACGTATAAACCCCATAACCATGTATATACCCCATTACCATGTATACACCCCATAACCATGTATACACCCCATAACCATGTATATACCCCATAACCATGCAAATACCCCATAAACATGTATATACCCCATTACCATGTATACACCCCAGAACCATGTATATACCCCATAACCATGTATACACCCCGTAACCATGTATATACCCCATAAACATGTATAATCCCCGTAACCATGTATATACCCCATAAACATGTATATACCCCATTACCATATATACACCCCAGAACCATGTATATACCCCATAACCATGTATGTATCCCATAACCACGTATATACCCCGTAACCATGTATATACCCCATAAACATGTATACACCCCATTACCATGTATACACCCCAGAACCATGTATATACCCCATAACCATGTATATACTCAATTACCATGTATATACCCCGGAACCATGTATATACCCCATAACCACGTATACACCCCGTAACCATGTATATACCCCATAAACATGTATATACCCCATTACTATGTATACACCTCAGAACCATGTATATACCCCATAACCATGTATATACTCCATTACCATGTATATACCCCGGAACCATGTATATACCCCATAACCATGTATGTATCCCATAACCACGTATATACCCCATTACCATGTATAAACCCCATAACCATGTATATACCCCATTACCATGTATATACCCCGTAACCATGTATATACCCCGTACGCATGTATATACCCCATAACCATGTAGACACCCCATAAACATGTATATACCCCATAACCATGTATATACTCCATGACCATGTATATACCCAGTAACCATGTATATACCATAACCATGTATATTCACCATAACCATGTATATACCCCGTAACCATGTATATACCCCATAACCACGTATACACCCCGTAACCATGTATATACCCCATAAACATGTATATACCCCATAACCATGTATATACCCCATAACCATGTATATACCATAACCATGTATATACCCCGTAACCATGTATATACCCCATAACCATGTATATACCCCATAACCATGTAGACACCCCGTAACCATGTATATACCCCGTACGCATGTATATACCCCATAACCATATAGGCACCCAATAAACATGTATATACCCCATAACCATGTATATACCCCAAAGCCATGTATATACCATAACCATGTATATACCCCGAAACCATGTATATACCATAACCATGTATATACCCCGTAACCATGTGTATACCATAACCATGTATATACCCCGTAACCATGTATATACCCCATAACCATGTATATACCCCATTACCATGTATAAACCCCATTGCCATGTATATACCCCATAATCATGTATCTACCATTACCATGTATATACCCCATAACCATGTATATACCCCGTAACCATGTATATACCCCGTAACCATGTATATACCATAACCATGTATATACCATAACCATGTATATACCCCGTAACCATGTATATACCCCATAACCATGTATATACCCCATAACCATGTATACACCCCGTAACCATGTATATACCCCATAACCATGTAGACACCCCATAAACATGTATATACCCCATAACCATGTATATACTCCATGACCATGTATATACCCCGTAACCATGTATATACCATAACCATGTATATACCCCGTAACCATGTATATACCATAACCATGTATATTCACCATAACCATGTATATACCCCGTAACCATGTATATACCCCATAACCATGTATATACTCCATTACCATGTATATAATCCATTACCATGTATCTACCCCGTAACCATGTATATACCCCGTAACCATGTAGACGCCCCATAAACATGTATTACCCCGTAACCATGTATATACCCCATAACCATGTATATACCATCACCATGTATATACCCCATAACCATCTATATACCATAACCATGTATATACCCCGTAACCATGTATATACCCCATAACCATGTATATACCCCATAACCATGTATATACCATAACCATGTATATACCATAACCATGTATATACCCCATAACCATGTATATACCATAACCATGTATATGCCCTGTAACCATCTATATACCATAACCATGTATATACCCCGTAACCATGTATATACCATAACCATGTTTCTACCCCATAACCATGTATACACCCCATAACCATGTATATACTCCATAACCATGTATATACCCCATAACTATGTATATACTCCGTAACCATGTATATACCCCGTAACCATGTATATACCCCATAACCATGTATATACTCCATGACCATGTATATACCCCATAACCATGTATATACCCCATAACCATGTATATACTCCATGACCATGTATATACCCCATAACCATGTATATACCCCATAACCATGTATATACCCCATTACCATGTATATACTCCGTAACCATGTATATACCATCACCATGTATATTCACCATAACCATGTATATACCCCGTAACCATGTATATACCCCATAACCACGTATACACCCCGTAACCATGTATATACCCCATAACCATGTATATACCCCATTACCATGTATAAACCCCGTAACCATGTATATACCTCGTAACCATGTATAGACCATAACCATGTATATACCCCATTACCATGTATATGCCCTATTACCATGTATAAACCCCATAACCATGTATGTACCTCGTAACCATGTATATACCATAACCATGTATATACCATAACCATGTATATACCCCATAACCATGTATATACCCCGTAACCATGTATATACCATAACCATGTATATACCCCGTAACCATGTATATACCATAACCATGTATACACCCCATAACCATGTATAAACCCTGTAACCATGTATATACCCCATAACCATGTATATACCCCATAACCATGTATATACTCCATAACCATGTATATACCCCATAACCATGTATATACTCCGTAACCATGTATATACTCCATAACCATGTATATACCCCATAACCATGTATATACTCCGTAACCATGTATATACCCCGTAACCATGTATATACCCCATAACCATGTATATACCCCATAACCATGTATATACTCCGTAACCATGTATATACCCCATAACCATGTATATACCCCATAACCATGTATATACCCCATAACCATGTATATACCCCGTTACCATGTAAATACCCCATTACCATGTATAAACCCCGTAACCATGTATAAACCCCGTAACCATGTATGTACCTCGTAACCATGTATAAACCCCGTAACCATGTATGTACCTAGTAACCATGTATATACCATAACCATGTATATACCCCATTACCATGTATAAACCCCGTAACCATGTATAAACCCCGTAAGCATGTATGTACCTCGTAACCATGTATATACCATAACCATGTATATACCCCATAACCATGTATATACCCCATTACCATGTATATACCCCGTAACCATGTATATACCCCATAACCATGTATATACCCCATTACCACGTATATACCCCATTACCACGTATAAACCCCATAACCATGTATATACCCCATTACCATGTATACACCCCATAACCATGTATACACCCCATAACCATGTATATACCCCATAACCATGCAAATACCCCATAAACATGTATATACCCCATTACCATGTATACACCCCAGAACCATGTATATACCCCATAACCATGTATACACCCCGTAACCATGTATATACCCCATAAACATGTATAATCCCCGTAACCATGTATATACCCCATAAACATGTATATACCCCATTACCATGTATACACCCCAGAACCATGTATATACCCCATAACCATGTATGTATCCCATAACCACGTATATACCCCGTAACCATGTATATACCCCATAAACATGTATACACCCCATTACCATGTATACACCCCAGAACCATGTATATACCCCATAACCATGTATATACTCAATTACCATGTATATACCCCGGAACCATGTATATACCCCATAACCACGTATACACCCCGTAACCATGTATATACCCCATAAACATGTATATACCCCATTACTATGTATACACCCCAGAACCATGTATATACCCCATAACCATGTATATACTCCATTACCATGTATATACCCCGGAACCATGTATATACCCCATAACCATGTATGTATCCCATAACCACGTATATACCCCATTACCATGTATAAACCCCATAACCATGTATATACCCCATTACCATGTATATACCCCGTAACCATGTATATACCCCGTACGCATGTATATACCCCATAACCATGTAGACACCCCATAAACATGTATATACCCCATAACCATGTATATACTCCATGACCATGTATGTACCCAGTAACCATGTATATACCATAACCATGTATATTCACCATAACCATGTATATACCCCGTAACCATGTATATACCCCATAACCACGTATACACCCCGTAACCATGTATATACCCCATAAACATGTATATACCCCATAACCATGTATATACCCCATAACCATGTATATACCATAACCATGTATATACCCCGTAACCATGTATATACCCCATAACCATGTATATACCCCATAACCATGTAGACACCCCGTAACCATGTATATACCCCGTACGCATGTATATACCCCATAACCATATAGACACCCAATAAACATGTATATACCCCATAACCATGTATATACCCCAAAGCCATGTATATACCATAACCATGTATATACCCCGAAACCATGTATATACCATAACCATGTATATACCCCGTAACCATGTGTATACCATAACCATGTATATACCCCGTAACCATGTATATACCCCATAACCATGTATATACCCCGTAACCATGTATAAACCCCATTGCCATGTATATACCCCATAATCATGTATCTACCATTACCATGTATATACCCCATAACCATGTATATACCCCGTAACCATGTATATACCCCGTAACCATGTATATACCATAACCATGTATATACCATAACCATGTATATACCCCGTAACCATGTATATACCCCATAACCATGTATATACCCCATAACCATGTATACACCCCGTAACCATGTATATACCCCATAACCATGTAGACACCCCATAAACATGTATATACCCCATAACCATGTATATACTCCATGACCATGTATATACCCCGTAACCATGTATATACCATAACCATGTATATACCCCGTAACCATGTATATACCATAACCATGTATATTCACCATAACCATGTATATACCCCGTAACCATGTATATACCCCATAACCATGTATATACTCCATTACCATGTATATAATCCATTACCATGTATCTACCCCGTAACCATGTATATACCCCGTAACCATGTAGACGCCCCATAAACATGTATTACCCCGTAACCATGTATATACCCCATAACCATGTATATACCATCACCATGTATATACCCCATAACCATCTATATACCATAACCATGTATATACCCCGTAACCATGTATATACCCCATAACCATGTATATACCCCATAACCATGTATATACCATAACCATGTATATACCATAACCATGTATATACCCCATAACCATGTATATACCATAACCATGTATATGCCCTGTAACCATCTATATACCATAACCATGTATATACCCCGTAACCATGTATATACCATAACCATGTTTCTACCCCATAACCATGTATACACCCCATAACCATGTATATACTCCATAACCATGTATATACCCCATAACTATGTATATACTCCGTAACCATGTATATACCCCGTAACCATGTATATACCCCATAACCATGTATATACTCCATGACCATGTATATACCCCATAACCATGTATATACCCCATAACCATGTATATACTCCATGACCATGTATATACCCCATAACCATGTATATACCCCATAACCATGTATATACCCCATTACCATGTATATACTCCGTAACCATGTATATACCATCACCATGTATATTCACCATAACCATGTATATACCCCGTAACCATGTATATACCCCATAACCACGTATACACCCCGTAACCATGTATATACCCCATAACCATGTATATACCCCATTACCATGTATAAACCCCGTAACCATGTATATACCTCGTAACCATGTATAGACCATAACCATGTATATACCCCATTACCATGTATATGCCCTATTACCATGTATAAACCCCATAACCATGTATGTACCTCGTAACCATGTATATACCATAACCATGTATATACCATAACCATGTATATACCCCATAACCATGTATATACCCCGTAACCATGTATATACCATAACCATGTATATACCCCGTAACCATGTATATACCATAACCATGTATACACCCCATAACCATGTATAAACCCTGTAACCATGTATATACCCCATAACCATGTATATACCCCATAACCATGTATATACTCCATAACCATGTATATACCCCATAACCATGTATATACTCCGTAACCATGTATATACTCCATAACCATGTATATACCCCATAACCATGTATATACTCCGTAACCATGTATATACCCCGTAACCATGTATATACCCCATAACCATGTATATACCCCATAACCATGTATATACTCCGTAACCATGTATATACCCCATAACCATGTATATACCCCATAACCATGTATATACCCCATAACCATGTATATACCATCACCATGTATATTCACCATAACCATGTATATACCCCGTAACCATGTATATACCCCATAACTACGTATACACCCCGTAACCATGTATATACCCCATAAACATGTATATACCCCATAACCATGTATATACCCCATAACCATGTATATACCCCGTAACCATGTATATACCATAACCATGTATATGCCCCGTAACCATGTATAAACCCTGTAACCATGTATATACCCCATTACCATGTATAAACCCCGTAACCATGTATATACCCCATAACCATGTATATACCCCATAACCATGTATATACCCCATCACCATGTATATACCCCATAACCATGTATATACTCCGTAACCATGTATATACCCCGTAACCATGTATATACCCCATAACCATGTATATACTCCATGACCATGTATATACCCCATAACCATGTATATACCCCATAACCATGTATATACTCCATGACCATGTATATACCGCATAACCATGTATATACCCCATAACCATGTATATACCCCATTACCATGTATATACCCCATAACCATGTATATACCATAACCATGTATATACCCCGTAACCATGTATATACCCCATAACCATGTATATACCCCATAACCATGTATATACCCCATAACCATGTATACACCCCGTAACCATGTATATACCCCGTACGCATGTATATACCCCATAACCATATAGACACCCAATAAACATGTATATACCCCATAACCATGTATATACCCCAAAGCCATGTATATACCATAACCATGTATATACCCCGAAACCATGTATATACCATAACCATGTATATACCCCGTAACCATGTGTATACCATAACCATGTATATACCCCGTAACCATGTATATACCCCATAACCATGTATATACCCCATTACCATGTATAAACCCCATTGCCATGTATATACCCCATAATCATGTATCTACCATTACCATGTATATACCCCATAACCATGTATATACCATAACCATGTATATACCCCGTAACCATGTATATACCCCATAACCATGTATATACCCCGTAACCATGTATATACCCCATAACCATGTATATACCATAACCATGTATATACCCCGTAACCATGTATATACCCCATAACCATGTATATACCCCATAACCATGTATACACCCCGTAACCATGTATATACCCCATAACCATGTAGACACCCCATAAACATGTATATACCCCATAACCATGTATATACTCCATTACCATGTATATAATCCATTACCATGTATCTACCCCGTAACTATGTATATACCCCGTAACCATGTAGACGCCCCATAAACATGTATTACCCCGTAACCATGTATATACCCCATAACCATGTATATACCATCACCATGTATATCCCCCGTAACCATCTATATACCATAACCATGTATATACCCCGTAACCATGTATATACCCCGTAACCATGTATATACCCCATAACCATGTATATACCCCGTAACCATGTATATACCATAACCATGTTTCTACCCCATAACCATGTATACACCCCATAACCATGTATAAACCCCGTAACCATGTATATACCTCGTAACCATGTATAGACCATAACCATGTATATCCCCCATTACCATGTATATACCCTATTACCATGTATAAACCCCATAACCATGTATGTACCTCGTAACCATGTATATACCATAACCATGTATATACCATAACCATGTATATACCCCGTAACCATGTATATACCATAACCATGTATATGCCCCGTAACCATGTATATACCATAACCATGTATATACCCCATAACCATGTATATACCCCATAACCATGTATATACCCCATAACCATGTATATACTCCGTAACCATGTATATACCCCATAACCATGTATATACTCCGTAACCATGTATATACCCCGTAACCATGTATATACCCCATAACCATGTATATACTCCATGACCATGTATATACCCCATAACCATGTATATACCCCATAACCATGTATATACTCCGTAACCATGTATATACCCCATAACCATGTATATACTCCGTAACCATGTATATACCCCGTAACCATGTATATACCCCATTACCATGTATATACTCCATAACCATGTATATACCCCGTAACCATGTATGTACCCCATAACCATGTATATACTCCATGACCATGTATATACCCCATAACCATGTATATACCCCATAACCATGTATATACCCCATTACCATGTATATACTCCGTAACCATGTATATACCCCGTAACCATGTATATACCCCATAACCATGTATATACTCCATGACCATGTATATACCCCATAACCATGTATATACCCCATAACCATGTATATACCCCGTAACCATGTATATACCCCATAACCATGTATATACCCCGTAACCATGTATATTCCCCATCACCATGTATATACCCCATAACCATGTATATACCCCATAACCATGTATATACTCCATGACCATGTATATACCCCGTAACCATGTATATACCCCATAACCATGTATATACTCCATGACCATGTATATACCCCATTACCATGTATAAACTTCGTAACCATGTATATACCCCGTAACCATGTATATACTCCATGACCATGTATATACCCCGTAACCATGTATATACTCCGTAACCATGTATATACCCCGTAACCATGTATATACCCTATAACCATGTATATACTCCGTAACCATGTATAAACCCCATGACCATGTATATACCCCGTAACCATGTATATACCCCGTAACCATGTATATACTCCTTTGCCATGTATATACCCCATAACCAGGTATATACCCCGTAACCATGTATATACCCCATAACCATGTATATACCCCGTAACTATGTCTATACCCCATTACCATGTATATACTCCATTGCCATGTATATACCCCATAACCATGTATATACCCCATAACCATTTACATACCCCATAACCATGTATATACCCCGTAACCATGTATATACCCCATAACCATGTTCTTCTTCTTTGGCCTCCTTGTCTCGAGAGACAATGGGTACGCGCCTGGAGGTGGTCAGTGGTTTGTGGAGCAGCCTGGAGTGGCTATAAAGGCCAATTCTGGAGTGACAGGCTCTTCCACAGGTGCTGCAGAGAAATTTGTTTCTCGGGGCTGTTACACAGTTGGTTCTCACCTTGCACTTTTGTCTTTTTTCCTGTCAACTGCAAAGTCTCTTCCACTCGCCACACTTTAGCCCCGCCTTTATGACTGCCCACCAGCTCTGGCGATCACTGGCAACTGACTCCCATGACTTGTGATCAATGTCACAAGACTTCATGTCGTGTTTGCAGACGTCTTTAAAGCGGAGACATGGACGGCCGTTGGGTCTGATACCAGTGGCGAGCTCGCCGTACAATGTGTCCTTGGGGATCCTGCCATCTTCCATGCGGCTCACATTGCCAAGCCATCTCAAGCGCCGCTGGTTCAGTAGGGTGTATATGCTGGGGATGTTGGCCGCCTCGAGGACTTCTGTGTTGGAGATAAGATCCTGCCACCTGATGCCAAGGATTCTCCAGAGGCAGCGAAGATGGAATGAATTGAGACGTCGCTCTTGGCTGACATATGTTGTCCAGGCCTCGCTGCCATAGAGCAAGGTACTGAGGACACAGGCCTGATACACTCGGACTTTTGTGTTCCGTGTCAGTGCGCCATTTTCCCACACTCTCTTGGCCAGTCTGGACATAGCAGTGGAAGCCTTTCCCATGCGCTTGTTGATTTCTGCATCTAGAGACAGGTTACTGGTGATAGTTGAGCCTAGGTAGGTGAACTCTTGAACCACTTCCAGAGTGTGATCGCCGATATTGATGGATGGAGCATTTCTGACGTCCTGCCCCATGATGTTTGTTTTCTTGAGGCTGATGGTTAGGCCAAATTCATTGCAGGCAGCCGCAAACCTGTCGATGAGTCTCTGCAGACACTCTTCAGTGTGAGATGTTAATGCAGCATCGTCAGCAAAGAGGAGTTCCCTGATGAGGACTTTCCGTACTTTGGACTTCGCTCTTAGACGGGCAAGGTTGAACAACCTGCCCCCTGATCTTGTGTGGAGGAAAATTCCTTCTTCAGAGGACTTGAACACATGTAAAAGCAGCAGGGAGAAAAAAATCCCAAAGAGTGTGGGTGCGAGAACACAGCCCTGTTTCATGCCACTCAGGATAGGAAAGGGGTCTGATGAGGTGCCGCCATGTTGAATTGTGCCTTTCATATTGTCATGGAATGAGGTGATGATACTTAGTAGCTTTGGTGGACATCCAATCTTTTCTAGTAGTCTGAAAAGACCACGTCTGTTGACGAGGTCAAAGGCTTTGGTGAGATCAATGAAAGCAATGTAGAGGGGCATCTGTTGTTCACGGCATTTCTCCTGTATCTGACGAAGGGAGAACAGCATGTCAATGGTCGATCTCTCTGCACGAAAGCCACACTGTGCCTCAGGATAGACACGCTCGGCCAGCTTCTGCAGCCTGTTTAGAGCGACTCGAGCAAAGACATTCCCCACTATGCTGAGCAGGGAGATTCCACGGTAGTTGTTGCAGTCACCGCGGTCACCTTTGTTTTTATAGAGGGTGATGATATTGGCATCGCGCATGTCCTGGGGTGCTGCTCCCTCGTCCCAGTACAGGCAGAGCAGTTTGTGCAGTGCTGAAAGTATAGCAGGCTTGGCACTCTTGATTATTTCAGGGGTAATGCTGTCCTTCCCAGGGGCTTTTCCGCTGGCTAGAGAATCAATGGCATCACTGAGTTCCGATTTGGTTGGCTGTACGTCCAGCTCATCCATGACTGGTAGAGGCTGGGCTGCATTGAGGACAGTCTCAGTGACAGCATTCTCCCTGGAGTACAGTTCTAGGTGGTGCTCAACCCAGCGGTCCATTTGTTTGCGTTGGTCAGTGATTATGTCCCCTGATTTAGATTTGAGGGGGGCGATCTTCTTGATGGTTGGCCCAAAAGCTCTCTTAATGCCATCATACATTCCTCTGATGTTTCCGGTGTCAGAGGCAAGCTGAATACGACTGCATAGGTGTTGCCAGTAGTCATTTGCGCAGCACCTGGCTGTTCTTTGTGCAGTGCTTCTGGCTGCTTTAAGTGCTACAGATGTTAACTCGCTGAGGGCTTTCTTGTAGTTCAACAGTGCAATGCGCTTAGCGGCTATGACAGGTTCCAGCTCTTCATTATGAGATTGAAACCAGTCTGCATTTCTCTTCGCACGTTTGCCGTAGGATATACCCCATAACCATGTATATACCCCATAACCATGTATATACCCCGTAACCATGTATATACCCCATAACCATGTATATACCCCATAACCATGTATATACCCCGTAACCATGTATATACCCCGTAACCATGTTTATATCCTGTCTCTGTAACCTGCCCCTGCCCAACAACCCTCCCACATATCCGCACTCATCCAATTCTGGAATTCCCTCCGTACTTCTCTCCATGTCTTTAACACTCTATCCTATTTAAAATCTCCCTGGTTACAGGATATAATGGTTGCAGGGTATATATATGATCAAGCTTTCAGTCACCTGCCCTGACATCTCTTTATGTGTCTCAGTGTCAAATACTGTTTGATAATTCTCCGGTGAAACATCTTGTGATGTTTTACTGTCGAATAGAACACTCCCAGGACAAGTACAGCACTGGGATTGGCTGGGCAATTTGGGAAGCACTTCCTGCCTGCAATCTGGGGGAGCAGCTGCACCTGTGTTGCTGCAACTGGAGAGGAGAGAGGAGACTGGAGACTGGAGACTGGAGACACTGCAGAGAGGTGACTGTCGACAGCTGTATTTACTGTGGAACTGTTGCACTTTTTCAAGACTGACAAGACCTGAGAGTTATTTTGGAGAGGTGGGTGTTGGAGCATCAGAGAACTGTTGGTTGTTTGGACTGTTGGGGGAGGGAGGAGGCACCAGAAGATCCAGGAGTGGGGCTGCCAAATTCTACAGGGAGCCCCTGTACTTGCTCTTGTGTTTATCTGCCATCCTGCACAAAAGGGGCTCCCTCCCCACCGCCAACTGTGTGGCTCGGGACGGCTGGAGCTGCCCGGCTGAAGAAAATCCTTATACAACAGCAGAAAAGGGAGAGAATCGGGCGGCTCTAACCGACCCGGGCGAAGAACCCTCCCCTAACTGGAAGAGTGGAGTGTCGACTCTGCAGGAAGGTGCTCCAACCACCAATTGAAGTGTAACATCCTTGCAACTGTTCTCTCTCTTCCATCACTCGGCCACCTATCCTCTCCTCTCCTTGTCCTTTTCAACCAGCAGCCGGGAGGTTGGAGCAGTTCTTACGAACATGCCCCACCCCCTTACAGACATGGCACCGCAGCCCATCCAAGGTCCAGAAGACGCGGTAGGCCGTCCCCTGGAACTCGACATTAAAGTGGCCCTCTGTAACCTCCTCCCGCGCCAGCTGCATGAATAACTGGCGGCGGAAGGAGTACACCTCCCGACTGCCAACTCCAACTCGGCGGCCCAGGGTGGCGCCGCTGCACCTCCTCCCACCCCCCCTACACCTCCACCAGATACCATTCAGTCGGTACCGGAGGTTGTGGTTTTCACGGCCTCCGGCAGGGAGGGGTGTGACCGTCCAAGTGGAAGGAAGGCGCGGAGGAGAAATAAACATCGAGAGGCGTGTCCCCTGGACACCGTGGCACTACCCGAGTCTGAGCTCAGCCCAAGGCCCGATCTCGGGAAGTCAACTTGCTCCGGGGCTGGGCTCAGGCCCAGGGTGAATAAGAAAAAAGAGAGTGCGGAGGCCTCTGATGGCATGGAGGGAGTCTCCGCGCCCTAGTGGGAAAAAGAGGAGAAGGCACCCCTTCACAGAGGTAATGAGGGGCCCTGAGGCGCAGGGCCCATCTGTTGGAGGGGAACTGCCTCCTGTTTCGGGTCCTCAGGTTCCCCCTACCGCCACCACCAAGGCTACAAAGTCCGGGCAGGAGCTCCCTATTCCTCAGGATGGAGGGGAGGGGAAGGCCCCGGTAAATGAGGCCCCTCCTGAAGGAGTAAGTGGGGCCCTGCTTGTGGTGGGGGAGCCTGGGGACGCCGCCCATTCCGCCACTGCTACTGGGTCGGGTGCCCTGAATGAAGGGGAGGGCGACGCCCCAGAGGGTCAGCCCTCCCAGCCGGAGTCCACCACCAACCAGGAGACACCCGACCCGGTGAAAACTGAGAATGCTGCCCCATCTGCTGGGCCTGTGGGTGCTGGCGGAGCGGGAGATGGCCTCCTCTCGCCGCCTCCGGTCTCGGCTCCGGCTGGATTTCCGGAGTCGGGATCTTATGTCTCCCCTGGACCACTCATTGGCCTGGGGACGGAGGTGGAGGGGGGTCCTGCGCTGCTGGTTCCCACAGGCTCCAGTTTCACAATAGAACCCAGAGAGGACTCCTCCGCCATCGATCCTGGGGGTGGGATTGTGACGGAGGCGGGACCAGCTGGCGCGGCTGGGACGTCCGCCCCACAGTGTGTGGTGGATGTGTCGGCCGCTGGCGGTGACGACCCGGAGGAGGAGGCAGAAACAGGAGGCAGGTCCCCTCCAACAGATGGGGAATCGGTGGGGGGCACGGAGGATGACCTTGATTCCATCGCCAGTGAGGTGGTGGAGTCCCTCGTGCCTCCCACCGAATCTCCTCTCATCCCCACGGCGGAACTCCGGGATTTCCTCGCGGCTTGCAGGGGTTGCCGCGATCAAGTTCAGCTGGCCCTCGGCCGTTGGTCGAATCTGGCGCTGATCATACAGTCCGTCCGTGCCGCCCTTAAGAAAGCGGGCAAGCGCACGGGCGTGAAACTGGTTGAGTGGCGCCGGTTTCATGTGTTCCTCAATGGGTTGCTGGGGGAGTGGAGGGCCAGGTGCACTTCCACTCCCTCCTCACAGTGAGCTGTTGGTGACGGGTTTTAAGTACCTTTGACATGAAGATAACCATAGCCAGCCTCAACATCAACGGCAGCAGAGGGGCTCACCGCAGATTTCACAATCTCTCAGTCTTTAGGGAAGGGAGATACGCGGTGAGCTTTCTGCAGGAAACCCACACCATTCCGGGAGACGAAGCCACCTGGCTCCTGGAGTGGCAGGGTGGGGTTCACATGAGTCACCTCACCCCTATTTCTAGTGGGGTGGCTATCTTGTTGGCCCCGACTTTTCAGCCGGGGGTCAAGGAGCTAGTGCCGGGCCGCTTGCTCCACCTCGCCGTTCGCCTGGGTAGCGTGCCACTCCACTTTGTGAACGTGTACGCGCCCAGGCCCGGCGCGTTGCAAGCGCGCTTGTTTGAAGAAGTGTCCGCTCTCTTGAGCTCCATCGATAGCGGCGAGTGCATCATCCTCGGGGGGGATTTTAACTGCACCCTCGATGTGGGGGATCGCTCCGGTCCCCAGCGCGGCCAAGCGTCGGTGGAGAAGTTGAGGGGACTGATCAGCTCCCGTAACTTGGTGGACGTCTGGCGGAATCTCCATCCCGACACCAGCGCCTTCACGTGGAGGTCTGGAGGAGGAGGGTCCCGAACGACCGCCTCTACTTTTCGCAGGCGTACGTCTCCCGCGTCTCGGCGGCCTCCATGCGGCTGGTGCCGTGCTCGGACCACCGCCTGGTGTGGGCGGAGTTCACTCCGCTCCGCACGCGGACAGGGTCCGCGTACTGGCACTTTAACAACCGGCTGCTGGAGGACGAGCGATTTCGGGACTCGTTCTGTCGATTCTGGGCCGACTGGAGAAGGAAGCAGGGGGGCTTCCCCTCCTTGAGGCTATGGTGGAATGTAGGCAAGACTCACATCCGCGTCTTCTGTCAGGAGTACACGAAGGGGTCGACCAAGAGGCGGGAGGCCGAGATCGGGCGCCTTGAGAGGGAGGTGCTCGACTTGGAGTCCCACCTCGGTCATGCCGTCGCGGACCCGGCCCTGTGGCAGGCGTCCAAAGAGAAGAAGGGCGCGCTGAGGGACCTGCAGCTCAGAGTCCCGAGGCGCGTACGTGAGGTCGCGGATCCAGATACTGGAAGATTTGGACTGCATCTCACCCTTCTTCTACTCGCTGGAAAAATGGCGGGGGGTCCGTAAGCAGCTCGTCGAGCTGCTGGCCGACGACGGATCCTCCATCACGGATCCAGAGGGAATGGCCCTCCTGGTCCGTACTTATTACAGTGCGTTGTTCTCTCCGGATCCATCCAGCGGGGATGCACGCAGAGCTTTGTGGGAGGACCTGCCGCAGGTCAGCCCGGAGGGCGCCGAAGGATTGGAGGCTCCGCTCCAGTTGGCGGAACTGACTGGCGCCCTCCACCAGCTCTCAAGGGGCAAGTCCCCAGGGCTGGATGGGTTGACCGTGGAGTTCCTCAGGGCATTCTGGGACGTCCTGGGGGACGATTACGCGCGGGTCCTGGGGGAAAGCCTGGCGACCTGGGAGATGCCCCTCTCATGGCGCAGGGCAGTCATCATCCTGCTGCTGAAGAAGGGCGATCTCCGCCTGCTTAAAAACTGGCGTCCGGTCTCCCTCCTCAGCATGGATTATAAGATCTTTGCCTGGGCTATGTCTACCCGCCTGGGCTCCGTGCTGGCCCACATGATCCACCCCAACCAGTCCTATACGGTCCCGGGCCGGTCCATCCAGGACAACATCCACCTGGTCCGGGACCTGATCCAACTTTCCCAGAGGACTGGTCAGTCGGTCGCCTTTCTCTCCCTCAATCAGGAGAAGGCGTTCGACAGGGTGGATCACGAATACCGTTTCGGGACTCTGCGCGCTTTCGGACTCGGGCCGCATTTCGTGGCCCGTGTCCGACTTTTATACGCCGCCGCAGAGTGTCTAGTCAAAGTTAACGGGTCCTTGACGGCGCCCCTTCGCTTTGGGAGAGGAGTGCGTCAGGGATGCCCCATGTCCGGCCAATTGTATACCATCTGCGTGGAGCCCTTCCTGTGCCTGCTTCGCAGGAGGTTGACGGGATTGGCTCTGCGCGAGCCGGCCATGCGGGTCGTCCTCTCGGCTTACGCCGACGACGTGCTCCTCGCAATCACAGATCCCGTTGACTTGCGGAGGATGCGCGACTGCCAGCAGACTTTTTCTGCCGCGTCCTCCGCGAGGATCAATTGGGAAAAATGTTCCGGACTCCTGGTGGGTCAGTGGCGGGTGGACTCCCTGCCGGAGGAGATGACACCTTTTGCGTGGAGCACCACGCACCTCCTCTATCTGGGAGTCCAGCTTAGCCCCGCTGAGGAAGCCTGGCCGGCAAACTGGCAGGAGTTGGAGGCGAAAGTCACCACTCGGCTGGGGCGCTGGACAGGTCTGCTCCGAGTGCTTTCCTACAGGGGCCGAGCGTTGGTCATAAACCAACTGGTGGCCTCCATGTTGTGGTACCAGTTGGTCACTTTGGCCCCGCCCCCTGTATTTGCCACCAAGATCCAGAAGAAACTCGTTGATTTCTTCTGGGGCAAGAGGAAACACTGGGTCTCTGCCGCGGTTCTGAGTCTCCCGATTGAGGAGGTCGGTCAGTCGCTGGTGTGCATCCGCACCCAAGCTGCGACTCTCCGCCTTCGGACCCTGCAGAGATACCTGTACGTCGAGCGTCCTCCCAGATGGTGTGCGCTGGCGATGTATTTTTTCCGCCAGTGTCACTGCCTTCAAGACGACACGCAGCTCCTGGTGGAGTCCGTTATCCGCGCCTCTCTGAGGGAGTTGCCTGTCTTTAACCGGGATCTATTCCGAGTCTGGAACATGCTCGCCTCCAGTCAGGGCGCTCCCCCGCCGGCGGAGGAGAGCGCCTCGGCTGTCCGGGCAGCCGACTCCGGGGACGGTCCGGCGGGCGGAGGAGTAGCCGAAACCCCCGAGACGCCCCTCACTGCGGGTGGCGAGGGGGCTCGGGAGTGCGGAGCGATCCCGGCCGAGCTGACTCCCGCTCGGCCGGAACTGCTCATCGGACCCAGGCCCCGAAACCCTCCTCTGGAGCCGGTCCCGCACAACCCGAGCTGCCTCTCAGAAATGCCCTCCGTGCTATTCCAATCGGCGCGGAGGGGTTTCCTGTACGGGCTGCTCCTGCACACTCTCCACTTCCTCGCCCTCGTCAGCCGGCCGGACACGCCCTGGCCATCTGGCGGCGAGGGGAAACCCCGATGGAGGTCTCTCTACGCGGGAGTCTTCCCCCTTTACATCGGGGACCTGGGGTGGAGGGTGCTGCACAGAGCAGTCCCGTGCAATAGGCTTTTAAGTAGGTTCACGGACTCCCAGGCCGCCTGTACTGTCTGCGGCCTGGACGAGTCCGTGTTCCACGTATATACGGAGTGTGCGAGGTTGCAGCCCCTCTTTGAGTATCTGAAGGAGCTGCTCCTCAAATTCTGGCTGCACTTCAGTCCCACGCTCCTGATCTTTGGGCACCCAGTGCGGAGGGGCTTGGGCCGGGAGGAGGATCTCCTCGTCAGTCTGCTCCTGGGCCTGGCCAAGGTGGCAATTCACAGGTCCAGGTTGCGGGCCGTCGGGAGTTCCGTCCTCCACGATTGCCTGCCCCTCTTCCACGGTTACGTTCGCGCCCGGATGTCCCTGGAGAAAGAGCATGCGGTGTCCGCCGGTACGCTTGAGGCCTTCCGTGAACGGTGGGCACCGCAGGGACTGGAGTGCATCGTCGACGCCGAAAATGGCATTTTAATTTGAGTTTTTGTTGATTTATCTGGTTTTAAATAAAGTTCTTTTTAAAAAAAAATGTAAATATGTATATAAAGGGGGCCTGAGGAATAAAGGCCACAAAAAAAAAGAAAAAAAAAACAAAAAAAAAAGGGGTTAGATACAGAGTAAAGCTCCCTCGACACTGTCCCCATCAAACACTCCCAGGACAGGTACAGCACGGGGTTAGATACAGAGACTGATGCTGATTTGTAATGGGAACAACCATCCAGATGTAATTATTTACTGTTGCCTTGTACTAAATTGCTTCATTCAAATAAAGTGAGCACTTCAGTTAAAAAATAACGGGGTTAGATACAGAGTAAAGCTCCCGAAAAAAGAAAAAAGAAGAAGAAAAAAAAAGCCAGGATTAGATAAAGAGTAAAGCTCCCTCTACACTGTCTCATTTAGTTGAATACATATGAAGTTTCTCACACTGTCGAGTAGCAGACTATTGGATTTGTTCACTTCAGGAGCAGTTTAATTTACCCCTCTTGTTTAAATACATGCAGTTCTTCAGGAGTCAAAGCGGAAAGCTCAGAAGAGAAATAGGACACAGAGAATGGCTTATGTCTGCCAGCGGCTTGGAGAGTCTTACAGAAAAAACGGTCAGTGTAAATTGTGAAGGAGGGGGTGGCGTCTGGGACTCTGTTTTAAAGCATGTTTGTGTCAGCCTCTGTCTCAACTCTTACTCCACAGTTCTGATGAAAGGTCACTGACCTGAAACGTTAACTCTGCTTCTCTCTCCACAGATGCTGCCAAAGCTGCTGAGTATTTCCAGCATTTCTTGTTTTTATTTCAGATTTCCAGTATCTGCAGTATTTTCTTTTTAACACAGAATGGTATTGCCTGGTCATTATCACGTGTTTGTAAGAGCATAAGATCATGGCTGATCTGAAACATTACTTTCCAGCTTCATAGCCAAAATTCTGTCAACCTGTCTCTTAAATATATTCCATGATGGAACGTCCACATCTCTCTGTGACAGAGAATTCCAAATATTCACAACCCTCTGTGATAGAGAATTCCAAACATCCACAACCCTCTGTGATAGAGAATTCCAAACATCCACAACCCTCTGTGATAGAGAATTCCAAACATTCACAACGCTCTGTGATAGAGAATTCCAAACATTCACAACCCTCTGTGATAGAGAATTCCAAACATTCACAACCCTCTGTGATAGAGAATTCCAAACATTCACAACCCTCTGTGGTAGAGAATTCCAAACATTCACAACCCTCTGTGATAGAGAATTCCAAACGTTCACAACCCCTCTGTGGTAGAGAATTCCAAACATTCACAACCCTCTGTGATAGAGAATTCCAAACATTCACAACCCTCTGTGATAGAGAATTCCAAACGTTCACAACCCCTCTGTGGTAGAGAATTCCAAACATTCACAACCCTCTGTGATAGAGAATTCCAAACATTCACAACCCTCTGTGATAGAGAATTCCAAACATTAACAACCCTCTGTGATAGAGAATTCCAAACATTCACAACCCTCTGTGATAGAGAATTCCAAACATTCACAACCCTCTGTGATAGAGAATTCCAAACATTCCCACCCCTCTGTGATAGAGAATTCCAAACATCCACAACCCTCTGTGATAGAGAATTCCAAACATCCACAACCCTCTGTGATAGAGAATTCCAAACATCCACAACCCTCTGTGATAGAGAATTCCAAACATCCACAACCCTCAGTGAAAGAGAATTCCAAACATTCACAACCCTCTGTGATAGAGAATTCCAAACATTCACAACCCTCTGTGATAGAGAATTCCAAACATTCACAACCCTCTGTGATAGAGAATTCCAAACATTCACAACCCTCTGTGATAGAGAATTCCAAACATCCACAACCCTCTGTGATAGAGAATTCCAAACATTCACAACCCTCTGTGATAGAGAATTCCAAACATTCACAACCCTCTGTGATAGAGAATTCCAAACATTCACAACCCTCTGTGATAGAGAATTCCAAACATTCACAACCCTCTGTGATAGAGAATTCCAAACATCCACAACCCTCTGTGATAGAGAATTCCAAACATCCACAACCCTCTGTGATAGAGAATTCCAAACATTCACAACCCTCTGTGATAGAGAATTCCAAACATCCACAACCCTCTGTGATAGAGAATTCCAAACATTTCCACCCCTCTGTGATAGAGAATTCCAAACATTCACAACCCTCTGTGATAGAGAATTCCAAACATCCACAACCCTCTGTGATAGAGAATTCCAAACATTCACAACCCTCTGTGATAGAGAATTCCAAACATTCACAACCCTCTGTGATAGAGAATTCCAAACATCCACAACCCTCTGTGATAGAGAATTCCAATCATTCACAACCCTCTGTGGTAGAGAATTCCAAACATTCACAACCCTCTGTGATAGAGAATTCCAAACATTCACAACCCTCAGTGATAGAGAATTCCAAACATTCACAACCCTCTGTGATAGAGAATTCCAAACATCCACAACCCTCTGTGATAGAGAATTCCAAACATCCACAACCCTCTGTGATAGAGAATTCCAAACATCCACAACCCTCTGTGATAGAGAATTCCAAACTTTCACAACCCTCTGTGATAGAGAATTCCAAACATCCACAACCCGCTGTGATAGAGAATTCCAAACATTCCCACCCCTCTGTGATAGAGAATTCCAAACATTCACAACCCTCTGTGATAGAGAATTCCAAACATCCACAACCCTCTGTGATAGAGAATTCCAAACATTCCCACCACTCTGTGATAGAGAATTCCAAACATCCACAACCCTCTGTGATAGAGAATTCCAAACATCCACAACCCTCTGTGATAGAGAATTCCAAACATTCCCACCACTCTGTGATAGAGAATTCCAAACATTCACAACCCTCTGTGATAGAGAATTCCAAACATTCACAACCCTCTGTGATAGAGAATTCCAAACATCCACAACACTCTGTGATAGAGAATTCCAAACATCCACAACCCTCTGTGATAGAGAATTCCAAACATTCACAACCCTCTGTGATAGAGAATTCCAAACATTCACAACCCTCTGTGATAGAGAATTCCAAACATCCACAACCCTCTGTGATAGAGAATTCCAAACATCCACAAACCTCTGTGATAGAGAATTCCAAACATTCACAACCCTCTGTGATAGAGAATTCCAAACATTCACAACCCTCTGTGATAGAGAATTCCAAACATTCACAACCCTCTGTGATAGAGAATTCCAAACATTCACAACCCTCTGTGATAGAGAATTCCAAACATCCACAACCCTTTGTGATAGAGAATTCCAAACATCCACAACCCTCTGTGATAGAGAATTCCAAACATCCACAACCCTCTGTGATAGAGAATTCCAAACATTCACAACCCTCTGTGAAGGAGAATTCCAAACATTCACAACCCTCTGTGATAGAGAATTCCAAACATCCACAACCCTCTGTGATAGAGAATTCCAAACATCCACAACCCTCTGTGATAGAGAATTCCAAACATCCACAACCCTCTGTGATAGAGAATTCCAAACATTCACAACCCTCTGTGATAGAGAATTCCAAACATCCACAACCCTCTGTGATAGAGAATTCCAAACATCCACAACCCTCTGTGATAGAGAATTCCAAACATCCACAACCCTCTGTGATAGAGAATTCCAAACATTCACAACCCTCTGTGATAGAGAATTCCAAACATCCACAACCCTCTGTGATAGAGAATTCCAAACATTCACAATCCTCAGTGATAGAGAATTCTAAACATTCACAACCCTCAGTGATAGAGAATTCCAAACATCCACAACCCTCTGTGATAGAGAATTCCAAACATTCACAACCCTCTGTGATAGAGAATTCCAAACATTCACAACCCTCTGTGATAGAGAATTCCAAACATTCACAACCCTCTGTGATAGAGAATTCCAAACATCCACAACCCTCTGTGATAGAGAATTCCAAACATTCCCACCACTCTGTGATAGAGAATTCCAAACATCCACAACCCTCTGTGATAGAGAATTCCAAACATCCACAACCCTCTGTGATAGAGAATTCCAAACATTCCCACCACTCTGTGATAGAGAATTCCAAACATTCACAACCCTCTGTGATAGAGAATTCCAAACATTCACAACCCTCTGTGATAGAGAATTCCAAACATTCACAACCCCTCTGTGGTAGAGAATTCCAAACATCCACAACCCTCTGTGATAGAGAATTCCAAACATCCACAACCCTCTGTGATAGAGAATTCGAAACATTCACAACCCTCTGTGATAGAGAATTCCAAACATCCACAACCCTCTGTGATAGAGAATTCCAAACATTCACAACCCTCTGTGATAGAGAATTCCAAACATTCACAACCCCTCTGTGATAGAGAATTCCAAACAATCACAACCCTCTGTGATAGAGAATTCCAAACATCCACAACCCTCTGTGATAGAGAATTCCAAACATCCACAACCCTCTGTGATAGAGAATTCCAAACATCCACAACCCTCTGTGATAGAGAATTCCAAACATTCACAACCCTCTGTGATAGAGAATTCCAAACATCCACAACCCTCTGTGATAGAGAATTCCAAACATCCACAACCCTCTGTGATAGAGAATTCCAAACATTCACAACCCTCTGTGATAGAGAATTCCAAACATCCACAACCCTCTGTGATAGAGAATTCCAAACATTCACAACCCTCTGTGATAGAGAATTCCAAACATCCACAACCCTCTGTGATAGAGAATTCCAAACATCCACAACCATCTGTGATAGAGAATTCCAAACATCCACAACCCTCTGTGATAGAGAATTCCAAACATTCACAACCCTCTGTGATAGAGAATTCCAAACATTCACAACCCTCTGTGATAGAGAATTCCAAACATTCACAACCCTCTGTGATAGAGAATTCCAAACATTCCCACCCCTCTGTGATAGAGAATTCCAATCATTCACAACCCTCAGTGATAGAGAATTCCAAACATCCACAACCCTCTGTGATAGAGAATTCCAAACATTCACAACCCTCTGTGACAGAGAATTCCAAACATTCACAACCCTCTGTGACAGAGAATTCAAAACATTCACAACCCTCTGTGATAGAGAATTCCAAACATCCACAACCCTCTGTGATAGAGAATTCCAAACATTCCCACCACTCTGTGATAGAGAATTCCAAACATCCACAACCCTCTGTGATAGAGAATTCCAAACATCCACAACCCTCTGTGATAGAGAATTCCAAACATTCCCACCACTCTGTGATAGAGAATTCCAAACATTCACAACCCTCTGTGATAGAGAATTCCAAACATTCACAACCCTCTGTGATAGAGAATTCCAAACATTCACAACCCCTCTGTGGTAGAGAATTCCAAACATCCACAACCCTCTGTGATAGAGAATTCCAAACATCCACAACCCTCTGTGATAGAGAATTCGAAACATTCACAACCCTCTGTGATAGAGAATTCCAAACATTCACAACCCTCTGTGATAGAGAATTCCAAACATTCACAACCCTCTGTGATAGAGAATTCCAAACATTCACAACCCTCTGTGAAAGAGAATTCCAAACATTCACAACCCTCTGTGATAGAGAATTCCAAACATTCACAACCCTCTGTGATAGAGAATTCCAAACATTCACAACCCTCTGTGATAGAGAATTCCAATCATTCACAACCCTCTGTGATAGAGAATTCCAAACATTCACAACCCTCTGTGAGAGAGAATTCCAAACATCCACAACCCTCTGTGATAGAGAATTCCAAACATCCACAACCCTCTGTGATAGAGAATTCCAAACATCCACAACCCTCTGTGATAGAGAATTCCAAACTTTCACAACCCCCTGTGATAGAGAATTCCAAACATCCACAACCCTCTGTGATAGAGAATTCCAAACATTCCCACCCCTCTGTGATAGAGAATTCCAAACATTCACAACCCTCTGTGATAGAGAATTCCAAACATCCACAACCCTCTGTGATAGAGAATTCCAAACATTCCCACCACTCTGTGATAGAGAATTCCAAACATCCACAACCCTCTGTGATAGAGAATTCCAAACATCCACAACCCTCTGTGATAGAGAATTCCAAACATTCCCACCACTCTGTGATAGAGAATTCCAAACATTCACAACCCTCTGTGATAGAGAATTCCAAACATTCACAACCCTCTGTGATAGAGAATTCCAAACATTCACAACCCCTCTGTGGTAGAGAATTCCAAACATCCACAACCCTCTGTGATAGAGAATTCCAAACATCCACAACCCTCTGTGATAGAGAATTCGAAACATTCACAACCCTCTGTGATAGAGAATTCCAAACATCCACAACCCTCTGTGATAGAGAATTCCAAACATTCACAACCCTCTGTGATAGAGAATTCCAAACATTCACAACCCCTCTGTGATAGAGAATTCCAAACAATCACAACCCTCTGTGATAGAGAATTCCAAACATCCACAACCCTCTGTGATAGAGAATTCCAAACATCCACAACCCTCTGTGATAGAGAATTCCAAACATCCACAACCCTCTGTGATAGAGAATTCCAAACATTCACAACCCTCTGTGATAGAGAATTCCAAACATCCACAACCCTCTGTGATAGAGAATTCCAAACATCCACAACCCTCTGTGATAGAGAATTCCAAACATTCACAACCCTCTGTGATAGAGAATTCCAAACATCCACAACCCTCTGTGATAGAGAATTCCAAACATTCACAACCCTCTGTGATAGAGAATTCCAAACATCCACAACCCTCTGTGATAGAGAATTCCAAACATCCACAACCCTCTGTGATAGAGAATTCCAAACATTCACAACCCTCTGTGATAGAGAATTCCAAACATCCACAACCCTCTGTGATAGAGAATTCCAAACATCCACAACCCTCTGTGATAGAGAATTCCAAACATTCACAACCCTCTGTGATAGAGAATTCCAAACATCCACAACCCTCTGTGATAGAGAATTCCAAACATCCACAACCCTCTGTGATAGAGAATTCCAAACATTCACAACCCTCTGTGATAGAGAATTCCAAACATCCACAACCCTCTGTGATAGAGAATTCCAAACATTCACAACCCTCTGTGATAGAGAATTCCAAACATTCACAACCCTCTGTGATAGAGAATTCCAAACATTCACAACCCTCTGTGATAGGTAATTCCAAACATTCACAAACCTCTGTGACAGAGAATTCCAAACATTCACAACCCTCTGTGACAGAGAATTCAAAACATTCACAACCCTCTGTGATAGAGAATTCCAAACATTCACAACCCTCTGTGATAGAGAATTCCAAACATTCACAACCCTCTGTGATAGAGAATTCCAAACATTCACAACCCTCTGTGATAGAGAATTCCAAACATTCACAACCCTCTGTGATAGAGAATTCCAAACATTCACAACCCCTCTGTGGTAGAGAATTCCAAACATTCACAACCCTCTGTGATAGAGAATTCCAAACATTCACAACCCTCTGTGACAGAGAATTCAAAACATTCACAACCCTCTGTGATAGAGAATTCCAAACATTCACAACCCCTCTGTGGTAGAGAATTCCAAACATTCACAACCCTCTGTGACAGAGAATTCCAAACATTCACAACCCTCTGTGACAGAGAATTCAAAACATTCACAACCCTCTGTGATAGAGAATTCCAAACATTCACAACCCTCTGTGATAGAGAATTCCAAACATTCACAACCCTCTGTGATAGAGAATTCCAAACATTCACAACCCTCTGTGATAGAGAATTCCAAACATTCACAACCCTCTGTGATAGAGAATTCCAAACATTCACAACCCCTCTGTGGTAGAGAATTCCAAACATTCACAACCCTCTGTGATAGAGAATTCCAAACATTCACAACCCTCTGTGATAGAGAATTCCAAACATTCACAACCCCTCTGTGGTAGAGAATTCCAAACATTCACAACCCTCTGTGATAGAGAATTCCAATCATTCACAACCCTCTGTGATAGAGAATTCCAAACATTCACAACCCTCTGTGATAGAGAATTCCAAACATCCACAACCCTCTGTGATAGAGAATTCCAAACATTCACAACCCTCTGTGATAGAGAATTCCAAACATTCACAACCCTCTGTGATAGAGAATTCCAAACATTCACAACCCTCTGTGATAGAGAATTCCAAACATTCACAACCCTCTGTGAAAGAGAATTCCAAACATTCACAACCCTCTGTGATAGAGAATTCCAAACATTCACAACCCTCTGTGATAGAGAATTCCAAACATTCACAACCCTCTGTGATAGAGAATTCCAATCATTCACAACCCTCTGTGATAGAGAATTCCAAACATTCACAACCCTCTGTGAGAGAGAATTCCAAACATCCACAACCCTCTGTGATAGAGAATTCCAAACATTCACAACCCTCTGTGATAGAGAATTCCAAACATTCACAACCCTCTGTGATAGAGAATTCCAAACATTCACAACCCTCTGTGATAGAGAATTCCAAACATTCACAACCCTCAGTGATAGAGAATTCCAAACATTCACAACCCTCTGTGATAGAGAATTCCAAACATCCACAACCCTCTGTGATAGAGAATTCCAAACATCCACAACCCTCTGTGATAGAGAATTCCAAACATCCACAACCCTCTGTGATAGAGAATTCCAAACTTTCACAACCCTCTGTGATAGAGAATTCCAAACATCCACAACCCTCTGTGATAGAGAATTCCAAACATTCCCACCCCTCTGTGATAGAGAATTCCAAACATTCACAACCCTCTGTGATAGAGAATTCCAAACATCCACAACCCTCTGTGATAGAGAATTCCAAACATTCCCACCACTCTGTGATAGAGAATTCCAAACATCCACAACCCTCTGTGATAGAGAATTCCAAACATCCACAACCCTCTGTGATAGAGAATTCCAAACATTCCCACCACTCTGTGATAGAGAATTCCAAACATTCACAACCCTCTGTGATAGAGAATTCCAAACATTCACAACCCTCTGTGATAGAGAATTCCAAACATTCACAACCCCTCTGTGGTAGAGAATTCCAAACATCCACAACCCTCTGTGATAGAGAATTCCAAACATCCACAACCCTCTGTGATAGAGAATTCGAAACATTCACAACCCTCTGTGATAGAGAATTCCAAACATCCACAACCCTCTGTGATAGAGAATTCCAAACATTCACAACCCTCTGTGATAGAGAATTCCAAACATTCACAACCCCTCTGTGATAGAGAATTCCAAACATTCACAACCCTCTGTGATAGAGAATTCCAAACATCCACAACCCTCTGTGATAGAGAATTCCAAACATCCACAACCCTCTGTGATAGAGAATTCCAAACATCCACAACCCTCTGTGATAGAGAATTCCAAACATCCACAACCCTCTGTGATAGAGAATTCCAAACATCCACAACCCTCTGTGATAGAGAATTCCAAACATTCACAACCCCTCTGTGATAGAGAATTCCAAACATTCACAACCCTCTGTGATAGAGAATTCCAAACATCCACAATCCTCTGTGATAGAGAATTCCAAACATCCACAACCCTCTGTGATAGAGAATTCCAAACATCCACAATCCTCTGTGATAGAGAATTCCAAACATCCACAACCCTCTGTGATAGAGAATTCCAAACATTCACAACCCCTCTGTGGTAGAGAATTCTAAACATTCACAACCCTCTGTGATAGAGAATTCCAAACATTCACAACCCTCTGTGATAGAGAATTCCAAACATTCACAACCCTTTGTGATAGAGAATTCCAAACATTCACAACCCTCAGTGATAGAGAATTCCAAACATTCACAACCCTCTGTGATAGAGAATTCCAAACATCCACAACCCTCTGTGATAGAGAATTCCAAACATCCACAACCCTCTGTGATAGAGAATTCCAAACATCCACAACCCTCTGTGATAGAGAATTCCAAACTTTCACAACCCTCTGTGATAGAGAATTCCAAACATCCACAACCCGCTGTGATAGAGAATTCCAAACATTCCCACCCCTCTGTGATAGAGAATTCCAAACATTCACAACCCTCTGTGATAGAGAATTCCAAACATCCACAACCCTCTGTGATAGAGAATTCCAAACATTCCCACCACTCTGTGATAGAGAATTCCAAACATTCACAACCCTCTGTGATAGAGAATTCCAAACATTCACAACCCTCTGTGAAAGAGAATTCCAAACATTCACAACCCTCTGTGATAGAGAATTCCAAACATTCACAACCCTCTGTGATAGAGAATTCCAAACATTCACAACCCTCTGTGATAGAGAATTCCAAACATTCACAATCCTCTGTGATAGAGAATTCCAATCATTCACAACCCTCTGTGATAGAGAATTCCAAACATTCACAACCCTCTGTGAGAGAGAATTCCAAACATCCACAACCCTCTGTGATAGAGAATTCCAAACATTCACAACCCTCTGTGATAGAGAATTCCAAACATTCACAACCCTCTGTGATAGAGAATTCCAAACATTCACAACCCTCTGTGATAGAGAATTCCAAACATTCACAACCCTCAGTGATAGAGAATTCCAAACATTCACAACCCTCTGTGATAGAGAATTCCAAACATCCACAACCCTCTGTGATAGAGAATTCCAAACATCCACAACCCTCTGTGATAGAGAATTCCAAACATCCACAACCCTCAGTGATAGAGAATTCCAAACTTTCACAACCCTCTGTGATAGAGAATTCCAAACATCCACAACCCTCTGTGATAGAGAATTCCAAACATTCCCACCACTATGTGATAGAGAATTCCAAACATCCACAACCCTCTGTGATAGAGAATTCCAAACATTCACAACCCTCTGTGATAGAGAATTCCAAACATTCACAACCCCTCTGTGATAGAGAATTCCAAACATTCACAACCCTCTGTGATAGAGAATTCCAAACATCCACAACCCTCTGTGATAGAGAATTCCAAACATCCACAACCCTCTGTGATAGAGAATTCCAAACATCCACAACCCTCTGTGATAGAGAATTCCAAACATTCACAACCCCTCTGTGATAGAGAATTCCAAACATTCACAACCCTCTGTGATAGAGAATTCCAAACATCCACAATCCTCTGTGATAGAGAATTCCAAACTTCCACAACCCTCTGTGACAGAGAATTCCAAACATTCACAACCCTCTGTGATAGAGAATTCCAAACATTCACAACCCCTCTGTGGTAGAGAATTCTAAACATTCACAACCCTCTGTGATAGAGAATTCCAAACATTCACAACCCTCTGTGATAGAGAATTCCAAACATTCACAACCCTCTGTGATAGAGAATTCCAAACATTCACAACCCTCAGTGATAGAGAATTCCAAACATTCACAACCCTCTGTGATAGAGAATTCCAAACATCCACAACCCTCTGTGATAGAGAATTCCAAACATCCACAACCCTCTGTGATAGAGAATTCCAAACATCCACAACCCTCTGTGATAGAGAATTCCAAACTTTCACAACCCTCTGTGATAGAGAATTCCAAACATCCACAACCCGCTGTGATAGAGAATTCCAAACATTCCCACCCCTCTGTGATAGAGAATTCCAAACATTCACAACCCTCTGTGATAGAGAATTCCAAACATTCACAACCCTCTGTGATAGAGAATTCCAAACATCCACAACCCTCTGTGATAGAGAATTCCAAACATTCCCACCACTCTGTGATAGAGAATTCCAAACATCCACAACCCTCTGTGATAGAGAATTCCAAACATCCACAACCCTCTGTGATAGAGAATTCCAAACATTCCCACCACTCTGTGATAGAGAATTCCAAACATTCACAACCCTCTGTGATAGAGAATTCCAAACATTCACAACCCTCTGTGATAGAGAATTCCAAACATCCACAACACTCTGTGATAGAGAATTCCAAACATCCACAACCCTCTGTGATAGAGAATTCCAAACATTCACAACCCTCTGTGATAGAGAATTCCAAACATCCACAACCCTCTGTGATAGAGAATTCCAAACATCCACAACCCGCTGTGATAGAGAATTCCAAACATTCCCACCCCTCTGTGATAGAGAATTCCAAACATTCACAACCCTCTGTGATAGAGAATTCCAAACATCCACAACCCTCTGTGATAGAGAATTCCAAACATTCCCACCACTCTGTGATAGAGAATTCCAAACATTCACAACCCTCTGTGATAGAGAATTCCAAACATTCACAACCCTCTGTGAAAGAGAATTCCAAACATTCACAACCCTCTGTGATAGAGAATTCCAAACATTCACAACCCTCTGTGATAGAGAATTCCAAACATTCACAACCCTCTGTGATAGAGAATTCCAAACATTCACAATCCTCTGTGATAGAGAATTCCAATCATTCACAACCCTCTGTGATAGAGAATTCCAAACATTCACAACCCTCTGTGAGAGAGAATTCCAAACATCCACAACCCTCTGTGATAGAGAATTCCAAACATTCACAACCCTCTGTGATAGAGAATTCCAAACATTCACAACCCTCTGTGATAGAGAATTCCAAACATTCACAACCCTCTGTGATAGAGAATTCCAAACATTCACAACCCTCAGTGATAGAGAATTCCAAACATTCACAACCCTCTGTGATAGAGAATTCCAAACATCCACAACCCTCTGTGATAGAGAATTCCAAACATCCACAACCCTCTGTGATAGAGAATTCCAAACATCCACAACCCTCAGTGATAGAGAATTCCAAACTTTCACAACCCTCTGTGATAGAGAATTCCAAACATCCACAACCCTCTGTGATAGAGAATTCCAAACATTCCCACCACTATGTGATAGAGAATTCCAAACATCCACAACCCTCTGTGATAGAGAATTCCAAACATTCACAACCCTCTGTGATAGAGAATTCCAAACATTCACAACCCCTCTGTGATAGAGAATTCCAAACATTCACAACCCTCTGTGATAGAGAATTCCAAACATCCACAACCCTCTGTGATAGAGAATTCCAAACATCCACAACCCTCTGTGATAGAGAATTCCAAACATCCACAACCCTCTGTGATAGAGAATTCCAAACATTCACAACCCCTCTGTGATAGAGAATTCCAAACATTCACAACCCTCTGTGATAGAGAATTCCAAACATCCACAATCCTCTGTGATAGAGAATTCCAAACTTCCACAACCCTCTGTGACAGAGAATTCCAAACATTCACAACCCTCTGTGATAGAGAATTCCAAACATTCACAACCCCTCTGTGGTAGAGAATTCTAAACATTCACAACCCTCTGTGATAGAGAATTCCAAACATTCACAACCCTCTGTGATAGAGAATTCCAAACATTCACAACCCTCTGTGATAGAGAATTCCAAACATTCACAACCCTCAGTGATAGAGAATTCCAAACATTCACAACCCTCTGTGATAGAGAATTCCAAACATCCACAACCCTCTGTGATAGAGAATTCCAAACATCCACAACCCTCTGTGATAGAGAATTCCAAACATCCACAACCCTCTGTGATAGAGAATTCCAAACTTTCACAACCCTCTGTGATAGAGAATTCCAAACATCCACAACCCGCTGTGATAGAGAATTCCAAACATTCCCACCCCTCTGTGATAGAGAATTCCAAACATTCACAACCCTCTGTGATAGAGAATTCCAAACATTCACAACCCTCTGTGATAGAGAATTCCAAACATCCACAACCCTCTGTGATAGAGAATTCCAAACATTCCCACCACTCTGTGATAGAGAATTCCAAACATCCACAACCCTCTGTGATAGAGAATTCCAAACATCCACAACCCTCTGTGATAGAGAATTCCAAACATTCCCACCACTCTGTGATAGAGAATTCCAAACATTCACAACCCTCTGTGATAGAGAATTCCAAACATTCACAACCCTCTGTGATAGAGAATTCCAAACATCCACAACACTCTGTGATAGAGAATTCCAAACATCCACAACCCTCTGTGATAGAGAATTCCAAACATTCACAACCCTCTGTGATAGAGAATTCCAAACATTCACAACCCTCTGTGATAGAGAATTCCAAACATCCACAACCCTCTGTGATAGAGAATTCCAAACATTCACAACCCTCTGTGATAGAGAATTCCAAACATTCACAACCCTCTGTGATAGAGAATTCCAAACATTCACAACCCTCTGTGATAGAGAATTCCAAACATTCACAACCCTCTGTGATAGAGAATTCCAAACATTCACAACCCTCTGTGATTGAGAATTCCAAACATTCACAACCCTCTGTGATAGAGAATTCCAAACATTCACAACCCTCTGTGAAAGAGAATTCCAAACATTCACAACCCTCTGTGATAGAGAATTCCAAACATTCACAACCCTCTGTGATAGAGAATTCCAAACATTCACAACCCTCTGTGATAGAGAATTCCAATCATTCACAACCCTCTGTGATAGAGAATTCCAAACATTCACAACCCTCTGTGAGAGAGAATTCCAAACATCCACAACCCTCTGTGATAGAGAATTCCAAACATTCACAACCCTCTGTGATAGAGAATTCCAAACATTCACAACCCTCTGTGATAGAGAATTCCAAACATTCACAACCCTCTGTGATAGAGAATTCCAAACATTCACAACCCTCAGTGATAGAGAATTCCAAACATTCACAACCCTCTGTGATAGAGAATTCCAAACATCCACAACCCTCTGTGATAGAGAATTCCAAACATCCACAACCCTCTGTGATAGAGAATTCCAAACATCCACAACCCTCTGTGATAGAGAATTCCAAACTTTCACAACCCTCTGTGATAGAGAATTCCAAACATCCACAACCCTCTGTGATAGAGAATTCCAAACATTCCCACCCCTCTGTGATAGAGAATTCCAAACATTCACAACCCTCTGTGATAGAGAATTCCAAACATCCACAACCCTCTGTGATAGAGAATTCCAAACATTCCCACCACTCTGTGATAGAGAATTCCAAACATCCACAACCCTCTGTGATAGAGAATTCCAAACATCCACAACCCTCTGTGATAGAGAATTCCAAACATTCCCACCACTCTGTGATAGAGAATTCCAAACATTCACAACCCTCTGTGATAGAGAATTCCAAACATTCACAACCCTCTGTGATAGAGAATTCCAAACATTCACAACCCCTCTGTGGTAGAGAATTCCAAACATCCACAACCCTCTGTGATAGAGAATTCCAAACATCCACAACCCTCTGTGATAGAGAATTCCAAACATCCACAACCCTCTGTGATAGAGAATTCCAAACATTCACAACCCCTCTGTGATAGAGAATTCCAAACATTCACAACCCTCTGTGATAGAGAATTCCAAACATCCACAATCCTCTGTGATAGAGAATTCCAAACTTCCACAACCCTCTGTGACAGAGAATTCCAAACATTCACTACCCTCTGTGATAGAGAATTCCAAACATTCACAACCCCTCTGTGGTAGAGAATTCTAAACATTCACAACCCTCTGTGATAGAGAATTCCAAACATTCACAACCCTCTGTGATAGAGAATTCCAAACATTCACAACCCTCTGTGATAGAGAATTCCAAACATTCACAACCCTCAGTGATAGAGAATTCCAAACATTCACAACCCTCTGTGATAGAGAATTCCAAACATCCACAACCCTCTGTGATAGAGAATTCCAAACATCCACAACCCTCTGTGATAGAGAATTCCAAACATCCACAACCCTCTGTGATAGAGAATTCCAAACTTTCACAACCCTCTGTGATAGAGAATTCCAAACATCCACAACCCGCTGTGATAGAGAATTCCAAACATTCCCACCCCTCTGTGATAGAGAATTCCAAACATTCACAACCCTCTGTGATAGAGAATTCCAAACATTCACAACCCTCTGTGATAGAGAATTCCAAACATCCACAACCCTCTGTGATAGAGAATTCCAAACATTCCCACCACTCTGTGATAGAGAATTCCAAACATCCACAACCCTCTGTGATAGAGAATTCCAAACATCCACAACCCTCTGTGATAGAGAATTCCAAACATTCCCACCACTCTGTGATAGAGAATTCCAAACATTCACAACCCTCTGTGATAGAGAATTCCAAACATTCACAACCCTCTGTGATAGAGAATTCCAAACATCCACAACACTCTGTGATAGAGAATTCCAAACATCCACAACCCTCTGTGATAGAGAATTCCAAACATTCACAACCCTCTGTGATAGAGAATTCCAAACATTCACAACCCTCTGTGATAGAGAATTCCAAACATCCACAACCCTCTGTGATAGAGAATTCCAAACATTCACAACCCTCTGTGATAGAGAATTCCAAACATTCACAACCCTCTGTGATAGAGAATTCCAAACATTCACAACCCTCTGTGATAGAGAATTCCAAACATTCACAACCCTCTGTGATAGAGAATTCCAAACATTCACAACCCTCTGTGATTGAGAATTCCAAACATTCACAACCCTCTGTGATAGAGAATTCCAAACATTCACAACCCTCTGTGAAAGAGAATTCCAAACATTCACAACCCTCTGTGATAGAGAATTCCAAACAGTCACAACCCTCTGTGATAGAGAATTCCAAACATTCACAACCCTCTGTGATAGAGAATTCCAATCATTCACAACCCTCTGTGATAGAGAATTCCAAACATTCACAACCCTCTGTGAGAGAGAATTCCAAACATCCACAACCCTCTGTGATAGAGAATTCCAAACATTCACAACCCTCTGTGATAGAGAATTCCAAACATTCACAACCCTCTGTGATAGAGAATTCCAAACATTCACAACCCTCTGTGATAGAGAATTCCAAACATTCACAACCCTCAGTGATAGAGAATTCCAAACATTCACAACCCTCTGTGATAGAGAATTCCAAACATCCACAACCCTCTGTGATAGAGAATTCCAAACATCCACAACCCTCTGTGATTGAGAATTCCAAACATCCACAACCCTCTGTGATAGAGAATTCCAAACTTTCACAACCCTCTGTGATAGAGAATTCCAAACATCCACAACCCTCTGTGATAGAGAATTCCAAACATTCCCACCCCTCTGTGATAGAGAATTCCAAACATTCACAACCCTCTGTGATAGAGAATTCCAAACATCCACAACCCTCTGTGATAGAGAATTCCAAACATTCCCACCACTCTGTGATAGAGAATTCCAAACATCCACAACCCTCTGTGATAGAGAATTCCAAACATCCACAACCCTCTGTGATAGAGAATTCCAAACATTCCCACCACTCTGTGATAGAGAATTCCAAACATTCACAACCCTCTGCGATAGAGAATTCCAAACATTCACAACCCTCTGTGATAGAGAATTCCAAACATTCACAACCCCTCTGTGGTAGAGAATTCCAAACATCCACAACCCTCTGTGATAGAGAATTCCAAACATCCACAACCCTCTGTGATAGAGAATTCGAAACATTCACAACCCTCTGTGATAGAGAATTCCAAACATCCACAACCCTCTGTGATAGAGAATTCCAAACATTCACAACCCTCTGTGATAGAGAATTCCAAACATTCACAACCCCTCTGTGATAGAGAATTCCAAACATTCACAACCCTCTGTGATAGAGAATTCCAAACATCCACAACCCTCTGTGATAGAGAATTCCAAACATCCACAACCCTCTGTGATAGAGAATTCCAAACATCCACAACCCTCTGTGATAGAGAATTCCAAACATCCACAACCCTCTGTGATAGAGAATTCCAAACATCCACAACCCTCTGTGATAGAGAATTCCAAACATTCACAACCCCTCTGTGATAGAGAATTCCAAACATTCACAACCCTCTGTGATAGAGAATTCCAAACATCCACAATCCTCTGTGATAGAGAATTCCAAACATCCACAACCCTCTGTGACAGAGAATTCCAAACATTCACAACCCTCTGTGATAGAGAATTCCAAACATTCACAACCCCTCTGTGGTAGAGAATTCTAAACATTCACAACCCTCTGTGATAGAGAATTCCAAACATTCACAACCCTCTGTGATAGAGAATTCCGAACATTCACAACCCTTTGTGATAGAGAATTCCAAACATTCACAACCCTCAGTGATAGAGAATTCCAAACATTCACAACCCTCTGTGATAGAGAATTCCAAACATCCACAACCCTCTGTGATAGAGAATTCCAAACATCCACAACCCTCTGTGATAGAGAATTCCAAACATCCACAACCCTCTGTGATAGAGAATTCCAAACGTTCACAACCCTCTGTGATAGAGAATTCCAAACATCCACAACCCGCTGTGATAGAGAATTCCAAACATTCCCACCCCTCTGTGATAGAGAATTCCAAACATTCACAACCCTCTGTGATAGAGAATTCCAAACATTCACAACCCTCTGTGATAGAGAATTCCAAACATTCACAATCCTCTGTGATAGAGAATTCCAATCATTCACAACCCTCTGTGATAGAGAATTCCAAACATTCACAACCCTCTGTGAGAGAGAATTCCAAACATCCACAACCCTCTGTGATAGAGAATTCCAAACATTCACAACCCTCTGTGATAGAGAATTCCAAACATTCACAACCCTCTGTGATAGAGAATTCCAAACATTCACAACCCTCTGTGATAGAGAATTCCAAACATTCACAACCCTCAGTGATAGAGAATTCCAAACATTCACAACCCTCTGTGATAGAGAATTCCCAACATCCACAACCCTCTGTGATAGAGAATTCCAAACATCCACAACCCTCTGTGATAGAGAATTCCAAACATCCACAACCCTCAGTGATAGAGAATTCCAAACTTTCACAACCCTCTGTGATAGAGAATTCCAAACATCCACAACCCTCTGTGATAGAGAATTCCAAACATTCCCACCCCTCTGTGATAGAGAATTCCAAACATTCACAACCCTCTGTGATAGAGAATTCCAAACATCCACAACCCTCTGTGATAGAGAATTCCAAACATTCCCACCACTCTGTGATAGAGAATTCCAAACATCCACAACCCTCTGTGATAGAGAATTCCAAACATTCACAACCCTCTGTGATAGAGAATTCCAAACATTCACAACCCCTCTGTGATAGAGAATTCCAAACATTCACAACCCTCTGTGATAGAGAATTCCAAACATCCACAACCCTCTGTGATAGAGAATTCCAAACATCCACAACCCTCTGTGATAGAGAATTCCAAACATCCACAACCCTCTGTGATAGAGAATTCTAAACATTCACAACCCCTCTGTGATAGAGAATTCCAAACATTCACAACCCTCTGTGATAGAGAATTCCAAACATCCACAATCCTCTGTGATAGAGAATTCCAAACATCCACAACCCTCTGTGACAGAGAATTCCAAACATTCACAACCCTCTGTGATAGAGAATTCCAAACATTCACAACCCCTCTGTGGTAGAGAATTCTAAACATTCACAACCCTCTGTGATAGAGAATTCCAAACATTCACAACCCTCTGTGATAGAGAATTCCAAACATTCACAACCCTCTGTGATAGAGAATTCCAAACATTCACAACCCTCAGTGATAGAGAATTCCAAACATTCACAACCCTCTGTGATAGAGAATTCCAAACATCCACAACCCTCTGTGATAGAGAATTCCAAACATCCACAACCCTCTGTGATAGAGAATTCCAAACATCCACAACCCTCTGTGATAGAGAATTCCAAACTTTCACAACCCTCTGTGATAGAGAATTCCAAACATCCACAACCCGCTGTGATAGAGAATTCCAAACATTCCCACCCCTCTGTGATAGAGAATTCCAAACATTCACAACCCTCTGTGATAGAGAATTCCAAACATTCACAACCCTCTGTGATAGAGAATTCCAAACATCCACAACCCTCTGTGATAGAGAATTCCAAACATTCCCACCACTCTGTGATAGAGAATTCCAAACATCCACAACCCTCTGTGATAGAGAATTCCAAACATCCACAACCCTCTGTGATAGAGAATTCCAAACATTCCCACCACTCTGTGATAGAGAATTCCAAACATTCACAACCCTCTGTGATAGAGAATTCCAAACATTCACAACCCTCTGTGATAGAGAATTCCAAACATCCACAACACTCTGTGATAGAGAATTCCAAACATCCACAACCCTCTGTGATAGAGAATTCCAAACATTCACAACCCTCTGTGATAGAGAATTCCAAACATTCACAACCCTCTGTGATAGAGAATTCCAAACATCCACAACCCTCTGTGATAGAGAATTCCAAACATTCACAACCCTCTGTGATAGAGAATTCCAAACATTCACAACCCTCTGTGATAGAGAATTCCAAACATTCACAACCCTCTGTGATAGAGAATTCCAAACATTCACAACCCTCTGTGATTGAGAATTCCAAACATTCACAACCCTCAGTGATAGAGAATTCCAAACATCCACAACCCTCTGTGATAGAGAATTCCAATCATTCACAACCCTCTGTGATAGAGAATTCCAAACATCCACAACCCTCTGTGATAGAGAATTCCAAACATTCACAACCCTCTGTGATAGATAATTCAAAACATCCACAACCCTCAGTGATAGAGAATTCCAAACATTCACAACCCTCAGTGATAGAGAATTCCAAACATTCACAACCCTCTGTGATAGAGAATTCCAAACATCCACAACCCTCTGTGATAGAGAATTCCAAACATTCACAACCCTCTGTGATAGAGAATTCCAAACATTCACAACCCTCTGTGATAGAGAATTCCAAACATTCACAACCCTCTGTGATAGAGAATTCCAAACATCCACAACCCTCTGTGATAGAGAATTCCAAACATTCCCACCACTCTGTGATAGAGAATTCCAAACATCCACAACCCTCTGTGATAGAGAATTCCAAACATTCACAACCCTCTGTGATAGAGAATTCCAAACATTCACAACCCCTCTGTGATAGAGAATTCCAAACATTCACAATCCTCTGTGATAGAGAATTCCAAACATCCACAACCCTCTGTGATAGAGAATTCCAAACATCCACAACCCTCTGTGATAGAGAATTCCAAACATCCACAACCCTCTGTGATAGAGAATTCCAAACATTCACAACCCCTCTGTGATAGAGAATTCCAAACATTCACAACCCTCTGTGATAGAGAATTCCAAACATCCACAATCCTCTGTGATAGAGAATTCCAAACATCCACAACCCTCTGTGATAGAGAATTCCAAACATTCACAACCCCTCTGTGGTAGAGAATTCTAAACATTCACAACCCTCTGTGATAGAGAATTCCAAACATTCACAACCCTCTGTGATAGAGAATTCCAAACATTCACAACCCTCTGTGATAGAGAATTCCAAACATTCACAACCCTCAGTGATAGAGAATTCCAAACATTCACAACCCTCTGTGATAGAGAATTCCAAACATCCACAACCCTCTGTGATAGAGAATTCCAAACATCCACAACCCTCTGTGATAGAGAATTCCAAACATCCACAACCCTCTGTGATAGAGAATTCCAAACATTCACAACCCTCTGTGATAGAGAATTCCAAACATCCACAATCCTCTGTGATAGAGAATTCCAAACATCCACAACCCTCTGTGATAGAGAATTCCAAACATTCACAACCCCTCTGTGGTAGAGAATTCTAAACATTCACAACCCTCTGTGATAGAGAATTCCAAACATTCACAACCCTCTGTGATAGAGAATTCCAAACATTCACAACCCTCTGTGATAGAGAATTCCAAACATTCACAACCCTCAGTGATAGAGAATTCCAAACATTCACAACCCTCTGTGATAGAGAATTCCAAACATCCACAACCCTCTGTGATAGAGAATTCCAAACATCCACAACCCTCTGTGATAGAGAATTCCAAACATCCACAACCCTCTGTGATAGAGAATTCCAAACTTTCACAACCCTCTGTGATAGAGAATTCCAAACATCCACAACCCGCTGTGATAGAGAATTCCAAACATTCCCACCCCTCTGTGATAGAGAATTCCAAACATTCACAACCCTCTGTGATAGAGAATTCCAAACATTCACAACCCTCTGTGATAGAGAATTCCAAACATCCACAACCCTCTGTGATAGAGAATTCCAAACATTCCCACCACTCTGTGATAGAGAATTCCAAACATCCACAACCCTCTGTGATAGAGAATTCCAAACATCCACAACCCTCTGTGATAGAGAATTCCAAACATTCCCACCACTCTGTGATAGAGAATTCCAAACATTCACAACCCTCTGTGATAGAGAATTCCAAACATTCACAACCCTCTGTGATAGAGAATTCCAAACATCCACAACACTCTGTGATAGAGAATTCCAAACATCCACAACCCTCTGTGATAGAGAATTCCAAACATTCACAACCCTCTGTGATAGAGAATTCCAAACATTCACAACCCTCTGTGATAGAGAATTCCAAACATCCACAACCCTCTGTGATAGAGAATTCCAAACATTCACAACCCTCTGTGATAGAGAATTCCAAACATTCACAACCCTCTGTGATAGAGAATTCCAAACATTCACAACCCTCTGTGATAGAGAATTCCAAACATTCACAACCCTCTGTGATTGAGAATTCCAAACATTCACAACCCTCTGTGATAGAGAATTCCAAACATTCACAACCCTCTGTGATCGAGAATTCCAAACATCCGCAACCCTTTGTGATAGAGAATTCCAAACATCCACAACCCTCTGTGATAGAGAATTCCAAACATTCACAACCCTCTGTGATAGAGAATTCCAAACATCCACAACCCTCTGTGATAGAGAATTCCAAACATTCACAACCCTCAGTGATAGAGAATTCCAAACATCCACAACCCTCTGTGATAGAGAATTCCAATCATTCACAACCCTCTGTGATAGAGAATTCCAAACATCCACAACCCTCTGTGATAGAGAATTCCAAACATTCACAACCCTCTGTGATAGATAATTCAAAACATCCACAACCCTCTGTGATAGAGAATTCCAAACATTCACAACCCTCAGTGATAGAGAATTCCAAACATTCACAACCCTCTGTGATAGAGAATTCCAAACATCCACAACCCTCTGTGATAGAGAATTCCAAACATTCACAACCCTCTGTGATAGAGAATTCCAAACATCCACAACCCTCTGTGATAGAGAATTCCAAACATTCACAACCCCTCTGTGATAGAGAATTCCAAACATTCACAACCCTCTGTGATAGAGAATTCCAATCATTCACAACCCTCTGTGATAGAGAATTCCAAACATTCACAACCCTCTGTGATAGAGAATTCCAAACATTCACAACCCTCTGTGATAGAGAATTCCAAACATTCACAACCCTCTGTGATAGAGAATTCCAAACATTCACAACCCTCTGTGATAGAGAATTCCAAACATTCACAACCCTCTGTGATAGAGAATTCCAAACATTCACAACCCTCTGTGATAGAGAATTCCAAACATTCACAACCCTCTGTGATAGAGAATTCCAAACATCCACAACCCTCTGTGATAGAGAATTCCAAACATTCACAACCCCTCTGTGATAGAGAATTCCAAACATCCACAACCCTCTGTGATAGAGAATTCCAAACATTCACAACCCTCTGTGATAGAGAATTCCAAACATCCACAACCCTCTGTGATAGAGAATTCCAAACATTCACAACCCCTCTGTGATAGAGAATTCCAAACATTCACAACCCTCTGTGATAGAGAATTCCAAACATCCACAACCCTCTGTGATAGAGAATTCCAAACATCCACAACCCTCTGTGATAGAGAATTCCAAACATCCACAACCCTCTGTGATAGAGAATTCCAAACATTCACAACCCTCTGTGATAGAGAATTCCAAACATCCACAACCCTCTGTGATAGAGAATTCCAATCATCCACAACCCTCTGTGATAGAGAATTCCAAACATTCACAACCCTCTGTGATAGAGAATTCCAAACATCCACAACCCTCTGTGATAGAGAATTCCAAACATTCACAACCCTCTGTGATAGAGAATTCCAAACATTCACAACCCCTCTGTGATAGAGAATTCCAAACATTCACAACCCTCTGTGATAGAGAATTCCGAACATTCACAACCCTCTGTGAAAGAGAATTCCAAACATTCACAACCCTCTGTGATAGAGAATTCCAAACATTCACAACCCTCTGTGATAGAGAATTCCAAACATTCACAACCCTCTGTGATAGAGAATTCCAAACATTCACAATCCTCTGTGATAGAGAATTCCAATCATTCACAACCCTCTGTGATAGAGAATTCCAAACATTCACAACCCTCTGTGAGAGAGAATTCCAAACATCCACAACCCTCTGTGACAGAGAATTCAAAACATTCACAACCCTCTGTGATAGAGAATTCCAAACATTCACAACCCTCTGTGATAGAGAATTCCAAACATCCACAACCCTCTGTGATAGAGAATTCCAAACATTCACAACCCTCTGTGATAGAGAATTACAAACATTCACAACCCTCTGTGATAGAGAATTCCAAACATTCACAACCCCTCTGTGGTAGAGAATTCCAAACATCCACAACCCTCGGTGATAGAGAATTCCAAACATCCACAACCCTCTGTGATAGAGAACTCGAAACATTCACAACCCTCTGTGATAGAGAATTCCAAACATCCACAACCCTCTGTGATAGAGAATTCCAAACATTCACAACCCTCTGTGATAGAGAATTCCAAACATTCACAACCCCTCTGTGATAGAGAATTCCAAACATTCACAACCCTCTGTGATAGAGAATTCCAAACATCCACAACCCTCTGTCATAGAGAATTCCAAACATCCACAACCCTCTGTGATAGAGAATTCCAAACATCCACAACCCTCTGTGATAGAGAATTCCAAACATTCACAACCCTCTGTGATAGAGAATTCCAAACATTCACAACCCTCTGTGATAGAGAATTCCAAACATCCACAACCCTCTGTGATAGAGAATTCCAAACATCCACAACCCTCTGTGACAGAGAATTCCAAACATTCACAACCCTCTGTGATAGAGAATTCCAAACATTCACAACCCCTCTGTGGTACAGAATTCCAAACATTCACAACCCTCTGTGATAGAGAATTCCAAACATTCACAACCCTCTGTGATAGAGAATTCCAAACATTCACAACCCTCTGTGATAGAGAATTCCAAACATTCACAACCCTCAGTGATAGAGAATTCCAAACATTCACAACCCTCTGTGATAGAGAATTCCAAACATCCACAACCCTCTGTGATAGAGAATTTCAAACATCCACAACCCTCTGTGATAGAGAATTCCAAACTTTCACATCCCTCTGTGATAGAGAATTCCAAACATCCACAACCCGCTGTGATAGAGAATTCCAAACATTCCCACCCCTCTGTGATAGAGAATTCCAAACATTCACAACCCTCTGTGATAGAGAATTCCAAACATCCACAACCCTCTGTGATAGAGAAGTCCAAACATTCCCACCACTCTGTGATAGAGAATTCCAAACATCCACAACCCTCTGTGATAGAGAATTCCAAACATCCACAACCCTCTGTGATAGAGAATACCAAACATTCCCACCACTCTGTGATAGAGAATTCCAAACATTCACAACCCTCTGTGATAGAGAATTCCAAACATTCACAACCCTCTGTGATAGAGAATTCCAAACATCCACAACACTCTGTGATAGAGAATTCCAAACATCCACAACCCTCTGTGATAGAGAATTCCAAACATTCACAACCCTCTGTGATAGAGAATTCCAAACATTCACAACCCTCTGTGATAGAGAATTCCAAACATCCACAACCCTCTGTGAAAGAGAATTCCAAACATCCACAACCCTCTGTGATAGAGAATTCCAAACATCCACAACCCTCTGTGATAGAGAATTCCAAACATCCACAACCCTCTGTGATAGAGAATTCCAAACATTCACAACCCTCTGTGATAGAGAATTCCAAACATCCACAACCCTCTGTGATAGAGAATTCCAATCATCCACAACCCTCTGTGATAGAGAATTCCAAACATTCACAACCCTCTGTGATAGAGAATTCCAAACATCCACAACCCTCTGTGATAGAGAATTCCAAACATTCACAACCCTCTGTGATAGAGAATTCCAAACATTCACAACCCCTCTGTGATAGAGAATTCCAAACATTCACAACCCTCTGTGATAGAGAATTCCGAACATTCACAACCCTCTGTGAAAGAGAATTCCAAACATTCACAACCCTCTGTGATAGAGAATTCCAAACATTCACAACCCTCTGTGATAGAGAATTCCAAACATTCACAACCCTCTGTGATAGAGAATTCCAAACATTCACAATCCTCTGTGATAGAGAATTCCAATCATTCAGAACCCTCTGTGATAGAGAATTCCAAACATTCACAACCCTCTGTGAGAGAGAATTCCAAACATCCACAACCCTCTGTGACAGAGAATTCAAAACATTCACAACCCTCTGTGATAGAGAATTCCAAACATTCACAACCCTCTGTGATAGAGAATTCCAAACATCCACAACCCTCTGTGATAGAGAATTCCAAACATTCACAACCCTCTGTGATAGAGAATTACAAACATTCACAACCCTCTGTGATAGAGAATTCCAAACATTCACAACCCCTCTGTGGTAGAGAATTCCAAACATCCACAACCCTCTGTGATAGAGAATTCCAAACATCCACAACCCTCTGTGATAGAGAATTCGAAACATTCACAACCCTCTGTGATAGAGAATTCCAAACATCCACAACCCTCTGTGATAGAGAATTCCAAACATTCACAACCCTCTGTGATAGAGAATTCCAAACATTCACAACCCCTCTGTGATAGAGAATTCCAAACATTCACAACCCTCTGTGATAGAGAATTCCAAACATCCACAACCCTCTGTGATAGAGAATTCCAAACATCCACAACCCTCTGTGATAGAGAATTCCAAACATTCACAACCCTCTGTGATAGAGAATTCCAAACATTCACAACCCTCTGTGATAGAGAATTCCAAACATCCACAACCCTCTGTGATAGAGAATTCCAAACATCCACAACCCTCTGTGACAGAGAATTCCAAACATTCACAACCCTCTGTGATAGAGAATTCCAAACATTCACAACCCCTCTGTGGTAGAGAATTCCAAACATTCACAACCCTCTGTGATAGAGAATTCCAAACATTCACAACCCTCTGTGATAGAGAATTCCAAACATTCACAACCCTCTGTGATAGAGAATTCCAAACATTCACAACCCTCAGTGATAGAGAATTCCAAACATTCACAACCCTCTGTGATAGAGAATTCCAAACATCCACAACCCTCTGTGATAGAGAATTTCAAACATCCACAACCCTCTGTGATAGAGAATTCCAAACTTTCACATCCCTCTGTGATAGAGAATTCCAAACATCCACAACCCGCTGTGATAGAGAATTCCAAACATTCCCACCCCTCTGTGATAGAGAATTCCAAACATTCACAACCCTCTGTGATAGAGAATTCCAAACATTCACAACCCTCTGTGATAGAGAATTCCAAACATCCACAACCCTCTGTGATAGAGAAGTCCAAACATTCCCACCACTCTGTGATAGAGAATTCCAAACATCCACAACCCTCTGTGATAGAGAATTCTAAACATCCACAACCCTCTGTGATAGAGAATACCAAACATTCCCACCACTCTGTGATAGAGAATTCCAAACATTCACAACCCTCTGTGATAGAGAATTCCAAACATTCACAACCCTCTGTGATAGAGAATTCCAAACATCCACAACACTCTGTGATAGAGAATTCCAAACATCCACAACCCTCTGTGATAGAGAATTCCAAACATTCACAACCCTCTGTGATAGAGAATTCCAAACATTCACAACCCTCTGTGATAGAGAATTCCAAACATCCACAACCCTCTGTGAAAGAGAATTCCAAACATCCACAACCCTCTGTGATAGAGAATTCCAAACATCCACAACCCTCTGTGATAGAGAATTCCAAACATCCACAACCCTCTGTGATAGAGAATTCCAAACATCCACAACCCTCTGTGATAGAGAATTCCAAACATTCACAACCCTCTGTGATGGAGAATTCCAAACATTCACAACGCTCTGTGACAGAGAATTCCAAACATCCACAACCCTTTGTGATAGAGAATTCCAAACATCCACAACCCTCTGTGATAGAGAATTCCAAACATTCACAACCCTCTGTGATAGAGAATTCCAAACATCCACAACCCTCTGTGATAGAGAATTCCAAACATTCACAACCCTCAGTGATAGAGAATTCCAAACATCCACAACCCTCTGTGATAGAGAATTCCAATCATTCACAACCCTCTGTGATAGAGAATTCCAATCATTCACAACCCTCTGTGATAGAGAATTCCAAACATCCACAACCCTCTGTGATAGAGAATTCCAAACATCCACAACCCTCTGTGATAGAGAATTCCAAACATTCACAACCCTCAGTGATAGACAATTCCAAACATCCACAACCCTCTGTGATAGAGAATTCCAAACATCCACAACCCTCTGTGATAGAGAATTCCAAACATTCACAACCCTCTGTGATAGAGAATTCCAAACATTCACAACCCTCTGTGATAGAGAATTCCAAACATCCACAACCCTCTGTGATAGAGAATTCCAAACATCCACAACCCTCTGTGATAGATAATTCAAAACATCCACAACCCTCTGTGATAGAGAATTCCAAACATCCACAACCCTCTGTGATAGAGAATTCCAAACATCCACAACCCTCTGTGATAGAGAATTCCAAACATTCACAACCCTCAGTGATAGAGAATTCCAAACATTCACAACCCTCAGTGATAGAGAATTCCAAACATTCACAACCCTCTGTGATAGAGAATTCCAAACATCCACAACCCTCTGTGATAGAGAATTCCAAACATCCACAACCCTCTGTGATAGAGAATTCCAAACATTCACAACCCTCTGTGACAGAGAATTCAAAACATTCACAACCCTCTGTGATAGAGAATTCCAAACATCCACAACCCTCTGTGATAGAGAATTCCAAACATTCACAACCCTCTGTGATAGAGAATTACAAACATTCACAACCCTCTGTGATAGAGAATTCCAAACATTCACAACCCTCTGTGATAGAGAATTCCAAACATCCACAACCCTCTGTGATAGAGAATTCCAATCATTCCCACCCATCTGTGATAGAGAATTCCAAACATTCACAACCCCTCTGTGGTAGAGAATTCCAAACATCCGCAACCCTCTGTGATAGAGAATTCCAAACATCCACAACCCTCTGTGATAGAGAATTCGAAACATTCACAACCCTCTGTGATAGAGAATTCCAAACATCCACAACCCTCTGTGATAGAGAATTCCAAACATTCACAACCCTCTGTGATAGAGAATTCTAAACATTCACAACCCTCTGTGATAGAGAATTCCAAACATCCACAACCCTCTGTGATAGAGAATTCCAAACATCCACAACCCTCTGCGATAGAGAATTCCAAACATCCACAACCCTCTGTGATAGAGAATTCCAAACATTCACAACCCTCTGTGATAGAGAATTCCAAACATTCACAACCCCTCTGTGATAGAGAATTCCAAACATCCACAACCCTCTGTGATAGAGAATTCCAAACATCCACAACCCTCTGTGATAGAGAATTCCAAACATTCACAACCCTCTGTGATAGAGAATTCCAAACATTCACAACCCCTCTGTGGTAGAGAATTCCAAACATTCACAACCCTCTGTGATAGAGAATTCCAAACATTCACAACCCCTCTGTGGTAGAGAATTCCAAACATTCACAACCCTCTGTGATAGAGAATTCCAAACATTCACAACCCTCTGTGATAGAGAATTCCAAACATCCACAACCCTCTGTGATAGAGAATTCCAAACATTCACAACCCTCTGTGATAGAGAATTCCAAACATTCACAACCCCTCTGTGATAGAGAATTCCAAACATTCACAACCCTCTGTGATAGAGAATTCCAAACATTCACAACCCTCTGTGATAGAGAATTCCAAACATTCACAACCCTCTGTGAAAGAGAATTCCAAACATTCACAACCCTCTGTGATAGAGAATTCCAAACATTCACAACCCTCTGTGATAGAGAATTCCAAACATTCACAACCCTCTGTGATAGAGAATTCCAAACATTCACAATCCTCTGTGATAGAGAATTCCAATCATTCACAAACCTCTGTGATAGAGAATTCCAAACATTCACAACCCTCTGTGATAGAGAATTCCAAACATTCACAACCCTCTGTGATAGAGAATTCCAAACATTCACAACCCTCTGTGATAGAGAATTCCAAACATTCACAACCCTCTGTGATAGAGAATTCCAAACATTCACAACCCTCTGTGATAGAGAATTCCAAACATCCACAACCCTCTGTGATAGAGAATTCCAATCATTCCCACCCCTCTGTGATAGAGAATTCCAAACATTCACAACCCCTCTGTGGTAGAGAATTCCAAACATCCGCAACCCTCTGTGATAGAGAATTCCAAACATCCACAACCCTCTGTGATAGAGAATTCGAAACATTCACAACCCTCTGTGATAGAGAATTCCAAACATCCACAACCCTCTGTGATAGAGAATTCCAAACATTCACAACCCTCTGTGATAGAGAATTCTAAACATTCACAACCCTCTGTGATAGAGAATTCCAAACATCCACAACCCTCTGTGATAGAGAATTCCAAACATCCACAACCCTCTGCGATAGAGAATTCCAAACATCCACAACCCTCTGTGATAGAGAATTCCAAACATTCACAACCCTCTGTGATAGAGAATTCCAAACATTCACAACCCCTCTGTGATAGAGAATTCCAAACATCCACAACCCTCTGTGATAGAGAATTCCAAACATCCACAACCCTCTGTGATAGAGAATTCCAAACATTCACAACCCTCTATGATAGAGAATTCCAAACATTCACAACCCCTCTGTGGTAGAGAATTCCAAACATTCACAACCCTCTGTGATAGAGAATTCCAAACATTCACAACCCCTCTTTGGTAGAGAATTCCAAACATTCACAACCCTCTGTGATAGAGAATTCCAAACATTCACAACCCTCTGTGATAGAGAATTCCAAACATCCACAACCCTCTGTGATAGAGAATTCCAAACATTCACAACCCTCTGTGATAGAGAATTCCAAACATTCACAACCCCTCTGTGATAGAGAATTCCAAACATTCACAACCCTCTGTGATAGAGAATTCCAAACATTCACAACCCTCTGTGATAGAGAATTCCAAACATTCACAACCCTCTGTGAAAGAGAATTCCAAACATTCACAACCCTCTGTGATAGAGAATTCCAAACATTCACAACCCTCTGTGATAGAGAATTCCAAACATTCACAACCCTCTGTGATAGAGAATTCCAAACATTCACAATCCTCTGTGATAGAGAATTCCAATCATTCACAACCCTCTGTGATAGAGAATTCCAAACATTCACAACCCTCTGTGATAGAGAATTCCAAACATTCACAACCCTCTGTGATAGAGAATTCCAAACATTCACAACCCTCTGTGATAGAGAATTCCAAACATTCACAACCCTCTGTGATAGAGAATTCCAAACATTCACAACCCTCTGTGATAGAGAATTCCAAACATCCACAACCCTCTGTGATAGAGAATTCCAAACTTTCACAACCCTCTGTGATAGAGAATTCCAAACATCCACAACCCTCTGTGATAGAGAATTCCAAACATTCCCACCCCTCTGTGATAGAGAATTTCAAACATTCACAACCCTCTGTGATAGAGAATTCCAAACATTCACAACCCTCTGTGATAGAGAATTCCAAACATCCACAACCCTCTGTGATAGAGAATTCCAAACATTCCCACCACTCTGTTATAGAGAATTCCAAACATCCACAACCCTCTGTGATAGAGAATTCCAAACATCCACAACCCTCTGTGATAGAGAATTCCAAACATTCCCACCACTCTGTGATAGAGAATTCCAAACATTCACAACCCTCTGTGATAGAGAATTCCAAACATTCACAACCCTCTGTGATAGAGAATTCCAAACATTCACAACCCTCTGTGATAGAGAATTCCAAACATCCACAACCCTCTGTGATAGAGAATTCGAAACATTCACAACCCTCTGTGATAGAGAATTCCAAACATCCACAACCCTCTGTGATAGAGAATTCCAAACATTCACAACCCTCTGTCATAGAGAATTCCAAACATCCACAACCCTCTGTGATAGAGAATTCCAAACATCCACAACCCTCTGTGATAGAGAATTCCAAACATTCCCACCACTCTGTGATAGAGAATTCCAAACATCCACAACCCTCTGTGATAGAGAATTCCAAACATCCACAACCCTCTGTGATAGAGAATTCGAAACATTCACAACCCTCTGTGATAGAGAATTCCAAACATCCACAACCCTCTGTGATAGAGAATTCCAAACATCCACAACCCTCTGTGATAGAGAATTCGAAACATTCACAACCCTCTGTGATAGAGAATTCCAAACATCCACAACCCTCTGTGATAGAGAATTCCAAACATTCACAACCCTCTGTGATAGAGAATTCCAAACATTCACAACCCCTCTGTGATAGAGAATTCCAAACATTCACAACCCTCTGTGATAGAGAATTCCCAACATCCACAACCCTCTGTGATAGAGATTTCCAAACATCCACAACCCTCTGTGATAGAGAATTCCAAACATCCACAACCCTCTGTGATAGAGAATTCCAAACATTCACAACCCTCTGTGATAGAGAATTCCAAACATTCACAACCCCTCTGTGATAGAGAATTCCAAACATTCACAACCCTCTGTGATAGAGAATTCCAAACATCCACAACCCTCTGTGATAGAGAATTCCAAACATCCACAACCCTCTGTGACAGAGAATTCCAAACATTCACAACCCTCTGTGATAGAGAATTCCAAACATTCACAACCCCTCTGTGGTAGAGAATTCCAAACATTCACAACCCTCTGTGATAGAGAATTCCAAACATTCACAACCCTCTGTGATAGAGAATTCCAAACATTCACAACCCCTCTGTGATAGAGAATTCCAAACATCCACAACCCTCTGTGATAGAGAATTCCAAACATCCACAACCCTCTGTGATAGAGAATTCCAAACATTCACAACCCTCTGTGATAGAGAATTCCAAACATTCACAACCCCTCTGTGGTAGAGAATTCCAAACATTCACAACCCTCTGTGATAGAGAATTCCAAACATTCACAACCCCTCTGTGGTAGAGAATTCCAAACATTCACAACCCTCTGTGATAGAGAATTCCAAACATTCACAACCCTCTGTGATAGAGAATTCCAAACATCCACAACCCTCTGTGATAGAGAATTCCAAACATTCACAACCCTCTGTGATAGAGAATTCCAAACATTCACAACCCCTCTGTGATAGAGAATTCCAAACATTCACAACCCTCTGTGATAGAGAATTCCAAACATTCACAACCCTCTGTGATAGAGAATTCCAAACATTCACAACCCTCTGTGAAAGAGAATTCCAAACATTCACAACCCTCTGTGATAGAGAATTCCAAACATTCACAACCCTCTGTGATAGAGAATTCCAAACATTCACAACCCTCTGTGATAGAGAATTCCAAACATTCACAATCCTCTGTGATAGAGAATTCCAATCATTCACAAACCTCTGTGATAGAGAATTCCAAACATTCACAACCCTCTGTGATAGAGAATTCCAAACATTCACAACCCTCTGTGATAGAGAATTCCAAACATTCACAACCCTCTGTGATAGAGAATTCCAAACATTCACAACCCTCTGTGATAGAGAATTCCAAACATCCACAACCCTCTGTGATAGAGAATTCCAATCATTCCCACCCCTCTGTGATAGAGAATTCCAAACATTCACAACCCCTCTGTGGTAGAGAATTCCAAACATACGCAACCCTCTGTGATAGAGAATTCCAAACATCCACAACCCTCTGTGATAGAGAATTCGAAACATTCACAACCCTCTGTGATAGAGAATTCCAAACATCCACAACCCTCTGTGATAGAGAATTCCAAACATTCACAACCCTCTGTGATAGAGAATTCTAAACATTCACAACCCTCTGTGATAGAGAATTCCAAACATCCACAACCCTCTGTGATAGAGAATTCCAAACATCCACAACCCTCTGCGATAGAGAATTCCAAACATCCACAACCCTCTGTGATAGAGAATTCCAAACATTCACAACCCTCTGTGATAGAGAATTCCAAACATTCACAACCCCTCTGTGATAGAGAATTCCAAACATCCACAACCCTCTGTGATAGAGAATTCCAAACATCCACAACCCTCTGTGATAGAGAATTCCAAACATTCACAACCCTCTGTGATAGAGAATTCCAAACATCCACAACCCTCTGTGATAGAGAATTCCAAACATTCACAACCCTCTGTGATAGAGAATTCCAAACATTCACAACCCTCAGTGATAGAGAATTCCAAACATTCACAACCCTCTGTGATAGAGAATTCCAAACATCCACAACCCTCTGTGATAGAGAATTTCAAACATCCACAACCCTCTGTGATAGAGAATTCCAAACTTTCACATCCCTCTGTGATAGAGAATTCCAAACATCCACAACCCGCTGTGATAGAGAATTCCAAACATTCCCACCCCTCTGTGATAGAGAATTCCAAACATTCACAACCCTCTGTGATAGAGAATTCCAAACATTCACAACCCTCTGTGATAGAGAATTCCAAACATCCACAACCCTCTGTGATAGAGAAGTCCAAACATTCCCACCACTCTGTGATAGAGAATTCCAAACATCCACAACCCTCTGTGATAGAGAATTCTAAACATCCACAACCCTCTGTGATAGAGAATACCAAACATTCCCACCACTCTGTGATAGAGAATTCCAAACATTCACAACCCTCTGTGATAGAGAATTCCAAACATTCACAACCCTCTGTGATAGAGAATTCCAAACATCCACAACACTCTGTGATAGAGAATTCCAAACATCCACAACCCTCTGTGATAGAGAATTCCAAACATTCACAACCCTCTGTGATAGAGAATTCCAAACATTCACAACCCTCTGTGATAGAGAATTCCAAACATCCACAACCCTCTGTGAAAGAGAATTCCAAACATCCACAACCCTCTGTGATAGAGAATTCCAAACATCCACAACCCTCTGTGATAGAGAATTCCAAACATCCACAACCCTCTGTGATAGAGAATTCCAAACATCCACAACCCTCTGTGATAGAGAATTCCAAACATTCACAACCCTCTGTGATGGAGAATTCCAAACATTCACAACGCTCTGTGACAGAGAATTCCAAACATCCACAACCCTTTGTGATAGAGAATTCCAAACATCCACAACCCTCTGTGATAGAGAATTCCAAACATTCACAACCCTCTGTGATAGAGAATTCCAAACATCCACAACCCTCTGTGATAGAGAATTCCAAACATTCACAACCCTCAGTGATAGAGAATTCCAAACATCCACAACCCTCTGTGATAGAGAATTCCAATCATTCACAACCCTCTGTGATAGAGAATTCCAATCATTCACAACCCTCTGTGATAGAGAATTCCAAACATCCACAACCCTCTGTGATAGAGAATTCCAAACATCCACAACCCTCTGTGATAGAGAATTCCAAACATTCACAACCCTCAGTGATAGACAATTCCAAACATCCACAACCCTCTGTGATAGAGAATTCCAAACATCCACAACCCTCTGTGATAGAGAATTCCAAACATTCACAACCCTCTGTGATAGAGAATTCCAAACATTCACAACCCTCTGTGATAGAGAATTCCAAACATCCACAACCCTCTGTGATAGAGAATTCCAAACATCCACAACCCTCTGTGATAGATAATTCAAAACATCCACAACCCTCTGTGATAGAGAATTCCAAACATCCACAACCCTCTGTGATAGAGAATTCCAAACATCCACAACCCTCTGTGATAGAGAATTCCAAACATTCACAACCCTCAGTGATAGAGAATTCCAAACATTCACAACCCTCAGTGATAGAGAATTCCAAACATTCACAACCCTCTGTGATAGAGAATTCCAAACATCCACAACCCTCTGTGATAGAGAATTCCAAACATCCACAACCCTCTGTGATAGAGAATTCCAAACATTCACAACCCTCTGTGACAGAGAATTCAAAACATTCACAACCCTCTGTGATAGAGAATTCCAAACATCCACAACCCTCTGTGATAGAGAATTCCAAACATTCACAACCCTCTGTGATAGAGAATTACAAACATTCACAACCCTCTGTGATAGAGAATTCCAAACATTCACAACCCTCTGTGATAGAGAATTCCAAACATCCACAACCCTCTGTGATAGAGAATTCCAATCATTCCCACCCATCTGTGATAGAGAATTCCAAACATTCACAACCCCTCTGTGGTAGAGAATTCCAAACATCCGCAACCCTCTGTGATAGAGAATTCCAAACATCCACAACCCTCTGTGATAGAGAATTCGAAACATTCACAACCCTCTGTGATAGAGAATTCCAAACATCCACAACCCTCTGTGATAGAGAATTCCAAACATTCACAACCCTCTGTGATAGAGAATTCTAAACATTCACAACCCTCTGTGATAGAGAATTCCAAACATCCACAACCCTCTGTGATAGAGAATTCCAAACATCCACAACCCTCTGCGATAGAGAATTCCAAACATCCACAACCCTCTGTGATAGAGAATTCCAAACATTCACAACCCTCTGTGATAGAGAATTCCAAACATTCACAACCCCTCTGTGATAGAGAATTCCAAACATCCACAACCCTCTGTGATAGAGAATTCCAAACATCCACAACCCTCTGTGATAGAGAATTCCAAACATTCACAACCCTCTGTGATAGAGAATTCCAAACATTCACAACCCCTCTGTGGTAGAGAATTCCAAACATTCACAACCCTCTGTGATAGAGAATTCCAAACATTCACAACCCCTCTGTGGTAGAGAATTCCAAACATTCACAACCCTCTGTGATAGAGAATTCCAAACATTCACAACCCTCTGTGATAGAGAATTCCAAACATCCACAACCCTCTGTGATAGAGAATTCCAAACATTCACAACCCTCTGTGATAGAGAATTCCAAACATTCACAACCCCTCTGTGATAGAGAATTCCAAACATTCACAACCCTCTGTGATAGAGAATTCCAAACATTCACAACCCTCTGTGATAGAGAATTCCAAACATTCACAACCCTCTGTGAAAGAGAATTCCAAACATTCACAACCCTCTGTGATAGAGAATTCCAAACATTCACAACCCTCTGTGATAGAGAATTCCAAACATTCACAACCCTCTGTGATAGAGAATTCCAAACATTCACAATCCTCTGTGATAGAGAATTCCAATCATTCACAAACCTCTGTGATAGAGAATTCCAAACATTCACAACCCTCTGTGATAGAGAATTCCAAACATTCACAACCCTCTGTGATAGAGAATTCCAAACATTCACAACCCTCTGTGATAGAGAATTCCAAACATTCACAACCCTCTGTGATAGAGAATTCCAAACATTCACAACCCTCTGTGATAGAGAATTCCAAACATCCACAACCCTCTGTGATAGAGAATTCCAATCATTCCCACCCCTCTGTGATAGAGAATTCCAAACATTCACAACCCCTCTGTGGTAGAGAATTCCAAACATCCGCAACCCTCTGTGATAGAGAATTCCAAACATCCACAACCCTCTGTGATAGAGAATTCGAAACATTCACAACCCTCTGTGATAGAGAATTCCAAACATCCACAACCCTCTGTGATAGAGAATTCCAAACATTCACAACCCTCTGTGATAGAGAATTCTAAACATTCACAACCCTCTGTGATAGAGAATTCCAAACATCCACAACCCTCTGTGATAGAGAATTCCAAACATCCACAACCCTCTGCGATAGAGAATTCCAAACATCCACAACCCTCTGTGATAGAGAATTCCAAACATTCACAACCCTCTGTGATAGAGAATTCCAAACATTCACAACCCCTCTGTGATAGAGAATTCCAAACATCCACAACCCTCTGTGATAGAGAATTCCAAACATCCACAACCCTCTGTGATAGAGAATTCCAAACATTCACAACCCTCTATGATAGAGAATTCCAAACATTCACAACCCCTCTGTGGTAGAGAATTCCAAACATTCACAACCCTCTGTGATAGAGAATTCCAAACATTCACAACCCCTCTTTGGTAGAGAATTCCAAACATTCACAACCCTCTGTGATAGAGAATTCCAAACATTCACAACCCTCTGTGATAGAGAATTCCAAACATCCACAACCCTCTGTGATAGAGAATTCCAAACATTCACAACCCTCTGTGATAGAGAATTCCAAACATTCACAACCCCTCTGTGATAGAGAATTCCAAACATTCACAACCCTCTGTGATAGAGAATTCCAAACATTCACAACCCTCTGTGATAGAGAATTCCAAACATTCACAACCCTCTGTGAAAGAGAATTCCAAACATTCACAACCCTCTGTGATAGAGAATTCCAAACATTCACAACCCTCTGTGATAGAGAATTCCAAACATTCACAACCCTCTGTGATAGAGAATTCCAAACATTCACAATCCTCTGTGATAGAGAATTCCAATCATTCACAACCCTCTGTGATAGAGAATTCCAAACATTCACAACCCTCTGTGATAGAGAATTCCAAACATTCACAACCCTCTGTGATAGAGAATTCCAAACATTCACAACCCTCTGTGATAGAGAATTCCAAACATTCACAACCCTCTGTGATAGAGAATTCCAAACATTCACAACCCTCTGTGATAGAGAATTCCAAACATCCACAACCCTCTGTGATAGAGAATTCCAAACTTTCACAACCCTCTGTGATAGAGAATTCCAAACATCCACAACCCTCTGTGATAGAGAATTCCAAACATTCCCACCCCTCTGTGATAGAGAATTTCAAACATTCACAACCCTCTGTGATAGAGAATTCCAAACATTCACAACCCTCTGTGATAGAGAATTCCAAACATCCACAACCCTCTGTGATAGAGAATTCCAAACATTCCCACCACTCTGTTATAGAGAATTCCAAACATCCACAACCCTCTGTGATAGAGAATTCCAAACATCCACAACCCTCTGTGATAGAGAATTCCAAACATTCCCACCACTCTGTGATAGAGAATTCCAAACATTCACAACCCTCTGTGATAGAGAATTCCAAACATTCACAACCCTCTGTGATAGAGAATTCCAAACATTCACAACCCTCTGTGATAGAGAATTCCAAACATCCACAACCCTCTGTGATAGAGAATTCGAAACATTCACAACCCTCTGTGATAGAGAATTCCAAACATCCACAACCCTCTGTGATAGAGAATTCCAAACATTCACAACCCTCTGTCATAGAGAATTCCAAACATCCACAACCCTCTGTGATAGAGAATTCCAAACATCCACAACCCTCTGTGATAGAGAATTCCAAACATTCCCACCACTCTGTGATAGAGAATTCCAAACATCCACAACCCTCTGTGATAGAGAATTCCAAACATCCACAACCCTCTGTGATAGAGAATTCGAAACATTCACAACCCTCTGTGATAGAGAATTCCAAACATCCACAACCCTCTGTGATAGAGAATTCCAAACATCCACAACCCTCTGTGATAGAGAATTCGAAACATTCACAACCCTCTGTGATAGAGAATTCCAAACATCCACAACCCTCTGTGATAGAGAATTCCAAACATTCACAACCCTCTGTGATAGAGAATTCCAAACATTCACAACCCCTCTGTGATAGAGAATTCCAAACATTCACAACCCTCTGTGATAGAGAATTCCCAACATCCACAACCCTCTGTGATAGAGATTTCCAAACATCCACAACCCTCTGTGATAGAGAATTCCAAACATCCACAACCCTCTGTGATAGAGAATTCCAAACATTCACAACCCTCTGTGATAGAGAATTCCAAACATTCACAACCCCTCTGTGATAGAGAATTCCAAACATTCACAACCCTCTGTGATAGAGAATTCCAAACATCCACAACCCTCTGTGATAGAGAATTCCAAACATCCACAACCCTCTGTGACAGAGAATTCCAAACATTCACAACCCTCTGTGATAGAGAATTCCAAACATTCACAACCCCTCTGTGGTAGAGAATTCCAAACATTCACAACCCTCTGTGATAGAGAATTCCAAACATTCACAACCCTCTGTGATAGAGAATTCCAAACATTCACAACCCCTCTGTGATAGAGAATTCCAAACATCCACAACCCTCTGTGATAGAGAATTCCAAACATCCACAACCCTCTGTGATAGAGAATTCCAAACATTCACAACCCTCTGTGATAGAGAATTCCAAACATTCACAACCCCTCTGTGGTAGAGAATTCCAAACATTCACAACCCTCTGTGATAGAGAATTCCAAACATTCACAACCCCTCTGTGGTAGAGAATTCCAAACATTCACAACCCTCTGTGATAGAGAATTCCAAACATTCACAACCCTCTGTGATAGAGAATTCCAAACATCCACAACCCTCTGTGATAGAGAATTCCAAACATTCACAACCCTCTGTGATAGAGAATTCCAAACATTCACAACCCCTCTGTGATAGAGAATTCCAAACATTCACAACCCTCTGTGATAGAGAATTCCAAACATTCACAACCCTCTGTGATAGAGAATTCCAAACATTCACAACCCTCTGTGAAAGAGAATTCCAAACATTCACAACCCTCTGTGATAGAGAATTCCAAACATTCACAACCCTCTGTGATAGAGAATTCCAAACATTCACAACCCTCTGTGATAGAGAATTCCAAACATTCACAATCCTCTGTGATAGAGAATTCCAATCATTCACAAACCTCTGTGATAGAGAATTCCAAACATTCACAACCCTCTGTGATAGAGAATTCCAAACATTCACAACCCTCTGTGATAGAGAATTCCAAACATTCACAACCCTCTGTGATAGAGAATTCCAAACATTCACAACCCTCTGTGATAGAGAATTCCAAACATCCACAACCCTCTGTGATAGAGAATTCCAATCATTCCCACCCCTCTGTGATAGAGAATTCCAAACATTCACAACCCCTCTGTGGTAGAGAATTCCAAACATACGCAACCCTCTGTGATAGAGAATTCCAAACATCCACAACCCTCTGTGATAGAGAATTCGAAACATTCACAACCCTCTGTGATAGAGAATTCCAAACATCCACAACCCTCTGTGATAGAGAATTCCAAACATTCACAACCCTCTGTGATAGAGAATTCTAAACATTCACAACCCTCTGTGATAGAGAATTCCAAACATCCACAACCCTCTGTGATAGAGAATTCCAAACATCCACAACCCTCTGCGATAGAGAATTCCAAACATCCACAACCCTCTGTGATAGAGAATTCCAAACATTCACAACCCTCTGTGATAGAGAATTCCAAACATTCACAACCCCTCTGTGATAGAGAATTCCAAACATCCACAACCCTCTGTGATAGAGAATTCCAAACATCCACAACCCTCTGTGATAGAGAATTCCAAACATTCACAACCCTCTGTGATAGAGAATTCCAAACATTCACAACCCCTCTGTGGTAGAGAATTCCAAACATTCACAACCCTCTGTGATAGAGAATTCCAAACATTCACAACCCCTCTTTGGTAGAGAATTCCAAACATTCACAACCCTCTGTGATAGAGAATTCCAAACATTCACAACCCTCTGTGATAGAGAATTCCAAACATCCACAACCCTCTGTGATAGAGAATTCCAAACATTCACAACCCTCTGTGATAGAGAATTCCAAACATTCACAACCCCTCTGTGATAGAGAATTCCAAACATTCACAACCCTCTGTGATAGAGAATTCCAAACATTCACAACCCTCTGTGATAGAGAATTCCAAACATTCACAACCCTCTGTGAAAGAGAATTCCAAACATTCACAACCCTCTGTGATAGAGAATTCCAAACATTCACAACCCTCTGTGATAGAGAATTCCAAACATTCACAACCCTCTGTGATAGAGAATTCCAAACATCCACAACCCTCTGTGATAGAGAATTCCAAACATTCCCACCACTCTGTTATAGAGAATTCCAAACATCCACAACCCTCTGTGATAGAGAATTCCAAACATCCACAACCCTCTGTGATAGAGAATTCCAAACATTCCCACCACTCTGTGATAGAGAATTCCAAACATTCACAACCCTCTGTGATAGAGAATTCCAAACATTCACAACCCTCTGTGATAGAGAATTCCAAACATTCACAACCCTCTGTGATAGAGAATTCCAAACATCCACAACCCTCTGTGATAGAGAATTCGAAACATTCACAACCCTCTGTGATAGAGAATTCCAAACATCCACAACCCTCTGTGATAGAGAATTCCAAACATTCACAACCCTCTGTCATAGAGAATTCCAAACATCCACAACCCTCTGTGATAGAGAATTCCAAACATCCACAACCCTCTGTGATAGAGAATTCCAAACATTCCCACCACTCTGTGATAGAGAATTCCAAACATCCACAACCCTCTGTGATAGAGAATTCCAAACATCCACAACCCTCTGTGATAGAGAATTCGAAACATTCACAACCCTCTGTGATAGAGAATTCCAAACATCCACAACCCTCTGTGATAGAGAATTCCAAACATCCACAACCCTCTGTGATAGAGAATTCGAAACATTCACAACCCTCTGTGATAGAGAATTCCAAACATCCACAACCCTCTGTGATAGAGAATTCCAAACATTCACAACCCTCTGTGATAGAGAATTCCAAACATTCACAACCCCTCTGTGATAGAGAATTCCAAACATTCACAACCCTCTGTGATAGAGAATTCCCAACATCCACAACCCTCTGTGATAGAGATTTCCAAACATCCACAACCCTCTGTGATAGAGAATTCCAAACATCCACAACCCTCTGTGATAGAGAATTCCAAACATTCACAACCCTCTGTGATAGAGAATTCCAAACATTCACAACCCCTCTGTGATAGAGAATTCCAAACATTCACAACCCTCTGTGATAGAGAATTCCAAACATCCACAACCCTCTGTGATAGAGAATTCCAAACATCCACAACCCTCTGTGACAGAGAATTCCAAACATTCACAACCCTCTGTGATAGAGAATTCCAAACATTCACAACCCCTCTGTGGTAGAGAATTCCAAACATTCACAACCCTCTGTGATAGAGAATTCCAAACATTCACAACCCTCTGTGATAGAGAATTCCAAACATTCACAACCCCTCTGTGATAGAGAATTCCAAACATCCACAACCCTCTGTGATAGAGAATTCCAAACATCCACAACCCTCTGTGATAGAGAATTCCAAACATTCACAACCCTCTGTGATAGAGAATTCCAAACATTCACAACCCCTCTGTGGTAGAGAATTCCAAACATTCACAACCCTCTGTGATAGAGAATTCCAAACATTCACAACCCCTCTGTGGTAGAGAATTCCAAACATTCACAACCCTCTGTGATAGAGAATTCCAAACATTCACAACCCTCTGTGATAGAGAATTCCAAACATCCACAACCCTCTGTGATAGAGAATTCCAAACATTCACAACCCTCTGTGATAGAGAATTCCAAACATTCACAACCCCTCTGTGATAGAGAATTCCAAACATTCACAACCCTCTGTGATAGAGAATTCCAAACATTCACAACCCTCTGTGATAGAGAATTCCAAACATTCACAACCCTCTGTGAAAGAGAATTCCAAACATTCACAACCCTCTGTGATAGAGAATTCCAAACATTCACAACCCTCTGTGATAGAGAATTCCAAACATTCACAACCCTCTGTGATAGAGAATTCCAAACATTCACAATCCTCTGTGATAGAGAATTCCAATCATTCACAAACCTCTGTGATAGAGAATTCCAAACATTCACAACCCTCTGTGATAGAGAATTCCAAACATTCACAACCCTCTGTGATAGAGAATTCCAAACATTCACAACCCTCTGTGATAGAGAATTCCAAACATTCACAACCCTCTGTGATAGAGAATTCCAAACATCCACAACCCTCTGTGATAGAGAATTCCAATCATTCCCACCCCTCTGTGATAGAGAATTCCAAACATTCACAACCCCTCTGTGGTAGAGAATTCCAAACATCCGCAACCCTCTGTGATAGAGAATTCCAAACATCCACAACCCTCTGTGATAGAGAATTCGAAACATTCACAACCCTCTGTGATAGAGAATTCCAAACATCCACAACCCTCTGTGATAGAGAATTCCAAACATTCACAACCCTCTGTGATAGAGAATTCTAAACATTCACAACCCTCTGTGATAGAGAATTCCAAACATCCACAACCCTCTGTGATAGAGAATTCCAAACATCCACAACCCTCTGCGATAGAGAATTCCAAACATCCACAACCCTCTGTGATAGAGAATTCCAAACATTCACAACCCTCTGTGATAGAGAATTCCAAACATTCACAACCCCTCTGTGATAGAGAATTCCAAACATCCACAACCCTCTGTGATAGAGAATTCCAAACATCCACAACCCTCTGTGATAGAGAATTCCAAACATTCACAACCCTCTGTGATAGAGAATTCCAAACATTCACAACCCCTCTGTGGTAGAGAATTCCAAACATTCACAACCCTCTGTGATAGAGAATTCCAAACATTCACAACCCCTCTTTGGTAGAGAATTCCAAACATTCACAACCCTCTGTGATAGAGAATTCCAAACATTCACAACCCTCTGTGATAGAGAATTCCAAACATCCACAACCCTCTGTGATAGAGAATTCCAAACATTCACAACCCTCTGTGATAGAGAATTCCAAACATTCACAACCCCTCTGTGATAGAGAATTCCAAACATTCACAACCCTCTGTGATAGAGAATTCCAAACATTCACAACCCTCTGTGATAGAGAATTCCAAACATTCACAACCCTCTGTGAAAGAGAATTCCAAACATTCACAACCCTCTGTGATAGAGAATTCCAAACATTCACAACCCTCTGTGATAGAGAATTCCAAACATTCACAACCCTCTGTGATAGAGAATTCCAAACATTCACAATCCTCTGTGATAGAGAATTCCAATCATTCACAACCCTCTGTGATAGAGAATTCCAAACATTCACAACCCTCTGTGATAGAGAATTCCAAACATTCACAACCCTCTGTGATAGAGAATTCCAAACATTCACAACCCTCTGTGATAGAGAATTCCAAACATTCACAACCCTCTGTGATAGAGAATTCCAAACATTCACAACCCTCTGTGATAGAGAATTCCAAACATCCACAACCCTCTGTGATAGAGAATTCCAAACTTTCACAACCCTCTGTGATAGAGAATTCCAAACATCCACAACCCTCTGTGATAGAGAATTCCAAACATTCCCACCCCTCTGTGATAGGGAATTTCAAACATTCACAACCCTCTGTGATAGAGAATTCCAAACATTCACAACCCTCTGTGATAGAGAATTCCAAACATCCACAACCCTCTGTGATAGAGAATTCCAAACATTCCCACCACTCTGTTATAGAGAATTCCAAACATCCACAACCCTCTGTGATAGAGAATTCCAAACATCCACAACCCTCTGTGATAGAGAATTCCAAACATTCCCACCACTCTGTGATAGAGAATTCCAAACATTCACAACCCTCTGTGATAGAGAATTCCAAACATTCACAACCCTCTGTGATAGAGAATTCCAAACATCCACAACCCTCTGTGATAGAGAATTCGAAACATTCACAACCCTCTGTGATAGAGAATTCCAAACATCCACAACCCTCTGTGATAGAGAATTCCAAACATTCACAACCCTCTGTCATAGAGAATTCCAAACATCCACAACCCTCTGTGATAGAGAATTCCAAACATCCACAACCCTCTGTGATAGAGAATTCCAAACATTCCCACCACTCTGTGATAGAGAATTCCAAACATCCACAACCCTCTGTGATAGAGAATTCCAAACATCCACAACCCTCTGTGATAGAGAATTCGAAACATTCACAACCCTCTGTGATAGAGAATTCCAAACATCCACAACCCTCTGTGATAGAGAATTCCAAACATCCACAACCCTCTGTGATAGAGAATTCGAAACATTCACAACCCTCTGTGATAGAGAATTCCAAACATCCACAACCCTCTGTGATAGAGAATTCCAAACATTCACAACCCTCTGTGATAGAGAATTCCAAACATTCACAACCCCTCTGTGATAGAGAATTCCAAACATTCACAACCCTCTGTGATAGAGAATTCCCAACATCCACAACCCTCTGTGATAGAGATTTCCAAACATCCACAACCCTCTGTGATAGAGAATTCCAAACATCCACAACCCTCTGTGATAGAGAATTCCAAACATTCACAACCCTCTGTGATAGAGAATTCCAAACATTCACAACCCCTCTGTGATAGAGAATTCCAAACATTCACAACCCTCTGTGATAGAGAATTCCAAACATCCACAACCCTCTGTGATAGAGAATTCCAAACATCCACAACCCTCTGTGACAGAGAATTCCAAACATTCACAACCCTCTGTGATAGAGAATTCCAAACATTCACAACCCCTCTGTGGTAGAGAATTCCAAACATTCACAACCCTCTGTGATAGAGAATTCCAAACATTCACAACCCTCTGTGATAGAGAATTCCAAACATTCACAACCCCTCTGTGGTAGAGAATTCCAAACATTCACAACCCTCTGTGATAGAGAATTCCAATCATTCACAACCCTCTGTGATAGAGAATTCCAAACATTCACAACCCTCTGTGATAGAGAATTCCAAATATCCACAACCCTCTGTGATAGAGAATTCCAAACATTCACAACCCTCTGTGATAGAGAATTCCAAACATTCACAACCCTCTGTGATAGAGAATTCCAAACATTCACAACCCTCTGTGAAAGAGAATTCCAAACATTCACAACCCTCTGTGATAGAGAATTCCAAACATTCACAACCCTCTGTGATAGAGAATTCCAAACATTCACAACCCTCTGTGATACCGAATTCCAAACATCCACAACAGTCTGTGACAGAGAATTCCAAACATCCACAACCCTCTGTGATAGAGAATTCCAATCATTCACAACCCTCTGTGATAGAGAATTCCAAACATTCACAACCCTCTGTGATAGAGAATTCCAAACATCCACAACCCTCTGTGATAGAGAATTCCAAACATCCACAACCCTCTGTGATAGAGAATTCCAAACATTCACAATCCTCTGTGATAGAGAATTCCAATCATTCACAACCCTCTGTGATAGAGAATTCCAAACATTCACAACCCTCTGTGATAGAGAATTCCAAACATCCACAACCCTCTGTGATAGAGAATTCCAAACATTCACAATCCTCTGTGATAGAGAATTCCAATCATTCACAACCCTCTGTGATAGAGAATTCCAAACATTCACAACACTCTGTGAGAGAGAATTCCAAACATCCACAACCCTCTGTGATAGAGAATTCCAAACATTCACAACCCTCTGTGATAGAGAATTCCAAACATTCACAACCCTCTGTGATAGAGAATTCCAAACATTCACAACCCTCTGTGATAGAGAATTCCAAACATTCACAACCCTCAGTGATAGAGAATTCCAAACATTCACAACCCTCTGTGATAGAGAATTCCAAACATCCACAACCCTCTGTGATAGAGAATTCCAAACATCCACAACCCTCTGTGATAGAGAATTCCAAACATCCACAACCCTCTGTGATAGAGAATTCCAAACTTTCACAACCCTCTGTGATAGAGAATTCCAAACATCCACAACCCGCTGTGATAGAGAATTCCAAACATTCCCACCCCTCTGTGATAGAGAATTCCAAACATTCACAACCCTCTGTGATAGAGAATTCCAAACATTCACAACCCTCTGTGATAGAGAATTCCAAACATCCACAACCCTCTGTGATAGAGAATTCCAAACATTCCCACCACTCTGTGATAGAGAATTCCAAACATCCACAACCCTCTGTGATAGAGAATTCCAAACATCCACAACCCTCTGTGATAGAGAATTCCAAACATTCCCACCACTCTGTGATAGAGAATTCCAAACATTCACAACCCTCTGTGATAGAGAATTCCAAACATTCACAACCCTCTGTGATAGAGAATTCCAAACATCCACAACACTCTGTGATAGAGAATTCCAAACATCCACAACCCTCTGTGATAGAGAATTCCAAACATTCACAACCCTCTGTGATAGAGAATTCCAAACATTCACAACCCTCTGTGATAGAGAATTCCAAACATCCACAACCCTCTGTGATAGAGAATTCCAAACATTCACAACCCTCTGTGATAGAGAATTCCAAACATTCACAACCCTCTGTGATAGAGAATTCCAAACATCCACAACCCTCTGTGATAGAGAATTCCAAACATCCACAACCCTCTGTGATAGAGAATTCCAAACATCCACAACCCTCTGTGATAGAGAATTCCAAACATCCACAACCCTCTGTGATAGAGAATTCCAAACATCCACAACCCTCTGTGATAGAGAATTCCAAACATTCACAACCCTCTGTGATAGAGAATTCCAAACATTCACAACCCTCTGTGATAGAGAATTCCAAACATTCACAACCCTCTGTGATAGAGAATTCCAAACATCCACAACCCTTTGTGATAGAGAATTCCAAACATCCACAACCCTCTGTGATAGAGAATTCCAAACATTCACAACCCTCTGTGATAGAGAATTCCAAACATCCACAACCCCTCTGTGATAGAGAATTCCAAACATTCACAACCCTCTGTGATAGAGAATTCCAAACATCCACAACCCTCTGTGATAGAGAATTCCAAACATTCACAACCCTCTGTGATAGAGAATTCCAAACATCCACAACCCTCTGTGATAGAGAATTCCAAACATCCACAACCCTCTGTGATAGAGAATTCCAAACATTCACAACCCTCAGTGATAGAGAATTCCAAACATCCACAACCCTCTGTGATAGAGAATTCCAAACATTCACAACCCTCTGTGATAGAGAATTCCAAACATTCACAACCCTCTGTGATAGAGAATTCCAAACATTCACAACCCTCAGTGATAGAGAATTCCAAACATCCACAACACTCTGTGATAGAGAATTCCAAACATTCACAACCCTCAGTGATAGAGAATTCCAAACATTCACAAACCTCTGTGATAGAGAATTCCAAACATCCACAACCCTCTGTGATAGAGAATTCCAAA